>NW_027141931.1:980000-1280000 GCF_036365525.1 Heterodontus francisci
TGCATCCCCCTCACAACTCATCCGCCCACTCAGTTGTGTGTCATCTGCAAATTTGTACATATTACATTTAGTTCCCTCATCTAAATCATCAATATATATTGTGAAAGCTGGGTTCCCAGCACCAATCCCTGCGGTACCCAACTCGTCACTGCCTGTCATTCAGAAAAAGACCCGTTTATTCCTACACTTTGTTTCCTGTCTGACAACCAATTTTCTATCCATCGCAATACATTACCTCCAATCCCATGTGCTTTAATTTTACACGCTACACTCTTATGTGGGACTTTGTCGAAAGCCTTCTGAATGTCCAAATAAACCACATCCACTGGCTCCCTCTCATCAACTCTACTAGTTACATCCTGGAAGAATTCTAGTAAATATGTCAAGCATGATTTCCCTTTCGTAAATCCGTGCTGCTTCTGTCCGATTCCACCACTGTTCTGAAAGTGCACTACTATAAAATCTTTGAGAACGTACTATCGATTTTTCCCCACTACCAACGTCAGGCTGCCTGGTATATAATTCCATGTTTTCTCTCTACCTCCCTTTTTAAAATAGTGGGGTTACATTATCTATCCTCCAATCTGTAGGAACTGTTTCAGAGTCCATAGAATCTTGAAATATGACCACCAATACATCCACTATTTCTGGGACCACTTCCTTCAGTACTCTGGGACGTCTTAAGTACTTCTTAACCCATCTCCCATGCGGGAATTTATCAAAAATCCTCATCTACACATCTAGTCACCTGCTTGAATGATTCAGTCAAATTGTGAGATATAATCTCCCTCTGACAAAGCCTGACTATCCCTGATTAATCCCTGGCTCTTCATGTGGAAATTAATCCTGGCTGTCAGGTTTTTTCTCGAATACTTTCCCTGCCAATGATGTTAGACTCACTGGCCTGTAATTACATGATTTATCCCTGCTTCTTGAATAATGGTAACACATTCACTATTCGCCAGTCCTCTGGCACCTCTCCTGTTGCCAGAGAAGTGGTAAAAACAATTCACTCTGAGAAAAATAAATCATTTCATTGCAGATGTTAATGTGGTTTTCACTGCCAGAACACTAAAATGTCCACATTCGAAGCCAGTACCTTCTGAAGCCAGAGCACACGAACATATGAACATAGGAAATAAGAGCAGGAGTAGGCCACTCGGCCCCTCGAGCCTTCTCCGCCATTCAATAAGATCAGGGATAATCTGACTGCAAACTCGACTCCACATTCCCACCTACTCCTGATACCCCCTTTCTTATCAATAATCTATCTACCTCTGCCTTAAAAAATATTGAAAGACCCTGCTTCCAATTCCTTTTGAGGAAGAGAGTTCCAAAGACCCACGACCCTCTGAGAGAAAGCTATTCTCCTCTTTCCTGTTTTAATAGGGTGACCCCTTACTGTTAAATAGTGACCCCGAATTCTAGATTCTCTCACAAGAGGAAACATCCTTTCCACATCCACCCTGTCAAGATCGCTCAGGATCATATATGTTTCAATCAAGTCACCTCATACTCTTCTATACTCCAGCGGATACAAACCTAGCCTAGCCATTCTTTCGTCACAAGACAATCCACCCATTTCAGGTATTAGTCAAGTAAACCTTTCCTGAACTGATTCCAATGCATTTGCATCCTTCCTTACATAAGGTGACCAATATTGTACACATTCCTCCAGTTGTGATCTCACCAATGCCCTGTATAGCTGAAGCATAGTCCCCCTACTTTTGTATTCAGTTCCCCTCACAATAAACAGCATTCCATTAGCTTTCCGAATGAATTGTTGTACCTGCATACTAGCCTTGCGAGATTCGTGCACGAGGATACCCAGATCCCTCTGCATCTCAGAGCTCTGCAATCTCTCACCATTTAGATAATATGCTTCTTTTTTACTCTTTCTGTCAAAATGGACACTTTTCCAATTTCCCACATTGTACTCCATTTGCCAGGTCTTTGCCCACTCACTTAACCTATCTATATTCCTTTGTAGCCTCCTTATGTCCTCTTCACAACTTATTTCCTTATCTATCATTGTGTCATCAGCAAATGTAGCAAACATACCTGCAGTCCCTTCATCCAAATCATTCACATAAATTGTAAAAAGTTGAGGCCCCAGCACAGATCCCTGTGGCACACCACTCGTTACATCTTGCCAACCAGAAAATGACCCATTTTTGCCTACTTTGTTTCCTGTTAGCTAGCCAATCCTCTATCAATTCCAGTATGTTACCAACTACACTATAAGCTTTTATTTTCCACATTAACCTTTGATCTGGCACCTTAGCAAATGCTTTCTGGAAATCTAAGTTCAGTACATCCAATGGTTCGCCTTACCACACAGCACATGCTACGTCTTCAAAGAACTAAAACAAATTGATTAAACATGATTTCCCTTTCAGAAGACCTGGCTGACTCTGCCTGATTACTTTGATTTTTTTTCCTAACTGTCTGCGATTACATCTTTAATAATAACATCTCACATTTCCCGCAAGAGAGATGTGAAGCTAACTGGCCTGCAGTTTCTGTCTCCCTCCCTTTTTGAATAACGAGTTACATTGGCAAATAGGAGTTATATACCGAGTGAAGTAACTCGGGACAGGTTAAAAGGCCTCTCTGTTGAAAAGTTGAGTAATGTAGTAGGACAGTTAGGGATTACTCTCTGTCCAAAAGCTAGGAAACCCGAAATCCTAAGACTTGTGGCCAACCATGTTTCACTTGAAGCTGAAAACTCAAACAGGATTAGAATCACTAACAGATAAAGTAATGTTAGCTAAGGTAAAACTAGAACAGAAGAGACTAGATTTAGAATTCCAGAGAGAGCGAGAAAGAGCAGAGTGATTGTCAAGAAAGGGAAAAAATAAGAGTGTTCCAGAAGGAGAAGGAGGAAAGTGAGTTAAGGCGGCTCATAAAACTAGAGGAAGACCCAGTACACCTAGTGAAGACACAGCTAGTAAGGGAGCTGCCCCTCGCCCAGGACAATGTGCTGAGCTCTTAAAGTTCACCCAGTTCATTCTAAAGTTGATTGAGGAGGATGTGGCAGAATTTTTCAGCACTTTTGAAAAGCTTGCAAAGCAGCTGAAATGGCTGGCAGAGATCTGGATACTGTTTTCACAAAGCAAAATAACAGGAAAAGCCCATGAGGTTTATTCATTGTTGTCAGATGGAAATTCATCAAATTACGAGATAACTAAAAATTCTATCCTGGGCGCATATGAGACAGTACCAGAGGTGTACCAGCAAAAATTCCAAACGCTCTGAAAGTAGCCTGACTAAACAGCCTCGAGTCTGAATGAGTTAAGCAGATTTGGAACATAGGAGCAGAAGTAGGCCATTCAGCCCAACAAGTTTGCTCTGCCATTCAATATGATAGCAGCTGATCATCCACTTCAATGCCTTTTTCCCACATTATCCCCATATCCCTTTCTGTCAGTGGTACTTAGAAATCTGTCAATCTCTACTTTCAGCAGGCTCAATCACTGAGCTTCCACAACTCTCTGGAGTGGAGAATTCCGAAGGTTCACAATACTCTGATTAAAGAAATGTCTCCTCAGCTGAGTCCTAAGTGGCTTCCGTCTTATTTTGAAAGTGTGTCTGCTGATTCTAGTCTCCCCAACCTTGGGGAACAGATTAGCTGCATCTACCCTGTCTATCCCTTTAAATAGTTTGTAGGTTTCAAAGAGATCCCCTCTCATTCTTCGAAACTCTAGAGACTACACGCCCAGTTTGCCCAATCACTCTTCATAGGGCAGTCCTTCCATCCCAGGAACAAGTCTGGTGACCCTTCCTTGCATTCCCTCTCTGGCAATAATATCCTTCCTGGGGTAAAGGGACCAAAACTGCACACAGTACTCCAGGTGCGGTCTAACAAAGGTTCTGTACAATTGAAGTAAGCCTTCATTACTTCTGTACTCAAATATTCTTGCAATAAAGGCGGACATACCATTAGCCCTTTTATTGCTTGCTGAACCTGCTTGTTTGTCTTTAGTGACTTATTGACGACGAAACTGTATACCCAGTAAAATCACATAAGAACTAAATTGAGACACAGGGCTAGTCAGACAACAATACGCAGTGTTTTGAAACTTAGGGGGGGCTTGGTGAAAGGAGGAAGAGCACACAAATGGCACAGGGAATTTCAAACAGTCCAGAAAAACAGACTGAAACAGAATGAGATGCTTCCAGACAGTGCCTTGCACATACCAGATAAAGGAGTTGCTTTGGACACGAGATATGATTAGACTCACAGTGGACAATGGAAGAGTGTGAGAAATGAAAGTGCTGACCAGGCCTTTCCTGAACCCAATATGGAATTGTCATTATGTCATTACAGCAGAACCCTATAAGTAATTAAGAGGGCAGGGTCTTGGAAACAAGATTTAACCCCTGACTGAAACTGGGAACGGCACTAGAACCCCGGGAAAGAACACTCGAGAAGACACCCTGAGTTTAGGACTCAGGGATCAGAAGAGCAACCGCAAGTCTGAGACTGGTCACCTTGTGTCCTGATAGGTAATATAACGTGCAAGTAGGGAGAGCTTGTACTTTGATGATTTACTGTGTGACTAAAACATTTATATACTCTGCCAGTCCGCATTTGTGTATTCTTTAAGAGTAAGTGCAGATTATGCAGAACATGATTGGCGATCCCAGATGGGACTGGGTTGCAATACTATTTATGGCTCTTTTAAATAGTCTCGGTTAGTTCGAACCAATTTAAGAATTCAATGGATTGCGGAACGGTTGAGTAATTATGGTCAAGCCAGATTGGGAGTTGGGATTCCGAAAATAATTGAAGGGCAAGTGGCCATCGTGGATAGGTTTTGCAGTTAAACAGTGCACGGGCCAGGGGTCTGTCTTAAGCCAATTCCAGACTCCAGCTGACAAGGTTGAATACAGTCTCGGTCAGAATGAGAGGGAAGCGGAGAGAGTGAAGGAACAGCTCACAAGAGCGGAACAGAAATGCTCTGACTTTCAGACCGCATTGACGGTTCTGCTCTGTTCACAGAAGGAGCGGGTGTACCAGTCAGCGGATCATACCAAATGTCAGCAGCAGATAAGTAAATAACAGTCTTAATTCTCAGCGCAATGAGATATAATATGCGCGTTTGCAGCGAAGGACGATGATGACAATGACGGCTTTAATCAGGCCGACTTGACAGGTAAGGCCACTAAGTACCATGGTGATGGTTACAGTCCTTGGGATGACCATCCCCCGAACCCCCAATCGAGACTTAGACACCCCCCCCCCACCCTGGCCTTATGTATGAACCATTATTAACGGGGGGGGGGGGGTCATGACGAAGTTTATGACAGAGTGATATAAAAACAAAATGATTTAATGACATTTCAAATGAGCAAAATCAAGTTACTGTGGCTTTTGATTCAAATGTGTGAATGTTGGAAGCTTCCACGAATGAAATATTATAGCAATATTAGGCAGGAACTGAAAAATTTAGATTGGGGGCGGCTGTTTGAGGGTAAATCAACATCTGACATGTGGGAGTCTTCCAAACGTCAGTTGATTAGAATCCCAGACCGGCATGTACCTGTGAGGAAGAAGGATACGTTTGGCAAAATTCGAGAACTTTGGATAAGGAAGGATAGTGTGAGCATAATCAAAAAAGGAAAAGGAAGCATTCGTCAGGGCTATAAGACTGGGAATGGACGAAGCCCTTGAGGAATATAAAGAAAGGAGGAAGGAACTTAAGCAAAGATTCAGGAGGGCTAAAAGCAGTTATGAAAAGTCATTGGCATGCAGGATTAAGGAGAATCCCAAGGCTTTTTATACGTATATAAAGAGCAAGAGGGTAACCAGGGAAAGGGTGGGACAGAGGATGGAATCTATGTGTGCAGCCAGAGGAAATGGGTGAGCTACTAAATGGCAACTTTACATCAGTATTCACCAAAGAGAAGAACTTGATGGATGATGTCTCTAGAGAAGGGAGTGCTGATCGTCTCGGTCAGGTCGTTATCAACAAGGAGGAGGTGTCGGGCGTCTTGCAAAGCATTAAGCTAGATTAGTCCCGAGGGCCTGATGTGATATAACGCAGAAAACTGAGGCAGGCAGGGGAAGAAATTGCTGGGGCCTTGACAGAAATCTTTGCATCCTCATTGGCTGCAGGTGAGGTTCCAGAGGACTGGAGAATAGCCGATGTTGTTCCTTTGTTTAAGAAGGGTAGCAAAGATAATCCAGGAAATTATAGGCTGGTGAGACTTACGTCAGTGGTAGGGAAATTATTAGAGAGGATTCTTCGGGACAGGATTCACTCCCATTTGGAAACAAATGAACTTATTAGTAGCGAGAGGCAGCATGGTTTTGTGAAGGAGAGGTCTTGTCTCACTAACTTGATTGAGTTTTTTGAGGAAGTGACGAAGATGATTGATGAAGGAAGGGCAATGGATGTTATCTATATGGACTTCCGTAAAGCCTTTGACAAGGGCCCTCATGGCAGACTGATACAAAAGGTGAAGTCTCACAGGATCAGAGGTGAGCTGGCAAGGTGGATACAGAACTGGCTCGGTCATAGAAGATAGAGGGTATCAGTGGAAGGGCGCTTTTCTGAATGGAGGGCTGTGACTAGTGGCGTTCCGCAGGGATCAGTGCTGGGACCTTTGTTGTTTGTAGTATATATAAATGATTTGGAGGAAAATGTAGCTGGATACAGCAGGATATATTTCGATTGGAGACTTGGGCGGAGAAATGGCAAATGGAGTTTTATCCGGACTCTTGCTGGCACGAGAGTGTCAATATAAATTTGTGTTTACATTCCCGGACAACTGTGCACCTGGATGTGTCTCCCCCATGGATTACATGATAGTCCATCAACATTCCACCAGTGGTTGGCACAGGGGACAGGCACAGTCCTTTCTCCCGATCAGAATGTTTGATACAATATGCAGATGAGCTACTGCTCCAAACGGAGAGTAAGGAGGAGCAGCTAGAGCTACTGGAGGAGTTCCTTCATCTCCTCTGGAAGGTCGGAGTGAAAGTTACACCTAAAAAGGCACAGCTAAGGAAAGAAAAGATTTCCTGTTTGGGAATGGTGATAACACAGAGAAAGCATGAGATAGAGCAGATACGAATACAGACATTCCTCAAACTCCACCTACCACGAGATATTAAGGGTCTAAAATCAATTTTGGGCTTCGTTGGTTATTGCAGGAACCATATTGAGTCCTGGTGTCAGCGTAAGTCAGCGGTTACGGAATTAAAACAGGTGCTGGCCATAGCTCAGATGTTACAGGTGCCGGACCCACCCCTACCCTTTTCTCTCGAGGTCACCACCACAGATACCACCTTATCTGTGGTATTGCTGCAGGAAAAGAAACATGGCCCATTCTGCCCAGCGGCGTACACATCTCACTTGTTAACGTCAGTAGAAAGGGCCTTCACAGTGTGTGAAAAAACATTTGCTGGCCGTCTTCTGGGTGATTCAAAACTGTACTTATATCGTCAGCCTCAGCCCCGTTACTATCCTAACTGAATGCACACCCTTCCAGTTGTTACTGGATGGACGACTGAAGGACGGTAATGTTATATTGTCAGCCTCAGCCCTGTTACTATCCTAACTGAACACACGTCCCTCCAGTTGTTACTAGATGGAGGACTGAAGGTTGGTAATGTTAGTCAGAATCATATTGCTCGGTGGACCTTGCGCTTGCAAGTTAGAGATATTTCAGTAAAAAAGGAGAAGACTTTGACATGCTTGGCAGACAATTTAATCTACCAGGCTGAACCCCATGTGTGAAAGGTTTTGACAGCAAAGACCCTCAAGGGACATTTTGTGTCAAAATCACCTGGGCGGGGGTGGGGGGGCGGGGGTGGGGGTGGCGGGGTGGGGGGTGGTTGGGGGAGCGGCGTGTAGAAAGGAAGGAACCAGAAATCAAACCAGCACTCAAAATTGTTGTTGATGGTTCCTCTACAGTGGAGGATAGGATTAGGCAGGCAGAGAGCGGATTACATGTACAGGATCATAATGGAAAACCTATTAAAGACATTGCCTTACAGTTACTGGCGAGTTTAACTGTGCAGCGTGCCGAACTAGCAGCAGTCACTTTGTGGTGACATAACCACATGTTTCCCCCACTGATTGATATAAATTCTGACAGTATGTACGTGTGTAACTGTTTGACCGAGTACCTACCTCTGTGGGAAGCCAGAGGTTTTGTGTCAGCAGATGGCAAGCCTCTTCCATCTGCCCCATTACTGCAGAGAATAGTAGATGGAGCGAGGAAAGGGGAAAGGATTACAGAAAATACTATGATACATTGACCTATGTTGTGAAAATTGGTAAGGAGATAATTGGGACAACTTTGTCTAAGTTTAGTCTGGAAAACCAGGTGGTCATATGTCCTCACCCTATATATATATACATATAAAACAGCAGAATAAAAATGTGGATTTAATGCCACTGTAGGAAACAAGGAAGGCATTATCAGGGTTAACCCATGTGGCCGATAAGGGAAAGGGGAGATATTGCTTAACCACCACGATGAAGGAGTACCAGTATGGACATAACCGGATTTGTCTGGTGAGGAACAGTACGTTTCTTTTATACCCACAAATACCAACTAGGGTAGAGAAGATGGATTTGTAGAATACATAAAAGAAAGACAGAAACGATAACTGTGACACAAAGTGTTAAGGACGACTTGATAAATTACCTCCGGGAATATGAATATACTATTCAGCCATTGCCCATACGTTGGGTTCAAGAGAGGCAGCAACTAGAATCCATTGGTGTAGTGTACTACAATCTATAACAAGAGTGGAAGATAATACAAGTTGAGATTGACGAGATAAATGATTCGACTTGGTGGCAGGGCTAATGGAACTTGGGGTCAAACGTGCAGATACACCACTGGTTTAGAATTATCTCCCATGTCCTGATAGTTGTTTCGGGTATCATGGTGATATATGTGACATACTTAATTCGGAAACTTAAGAAATTGATGAAGGAATGTGCGAGGATGTATGAATGCAGGTTGGACAGCAACCTTAAAGGCAATCAGTATTCAAACTTGTTCTATAAAAAGATAGACAATGAAATATGTAACACGAGGGTAGTTGTATAACTATTGGTAGATACTTAAAATGAATTAATGAATGACAAATGTATTCTACAAATTAAATTGCGACTGTATTATGATCACACAAGTGATTAATTATGTAACAATGATGTTTAAATTGTGCTTTCTTTAACATTACACTCCTTAGGATATTGCGTTAACAATGAAATTGTAATTGCACAAGTGTACGACCGAAGAGACAGGAGAGTGTGATCCCTTGTGCATAGCCCTGCAGGATCAAAGGATGGCGGGGAGGGCCGTAGACTCAGTAAAAACGCATAAGAACTTAGTTGAAACAAGGGGACTCGTCACACAACAATACACAACGTTTTGAAACATAGTGGGGGCTGGATAGAAAGGAGCACAGCAAACAGATGGCCAAGGAATTGTAGACAGTACAGAAAAACAGGCTGAAACAAGAGAGAGATTCTACCAGACAGTATCCACGCACAAACCAGATAAAAGAGTTGCTATGGACACGAGATATGATTAGACTCACAGTAGACAATGGCTGAAACTGGTGACGGCACGAGAACCCCAGGGAAGAACAGTCAAGAAGGTTCCCTGTGTCAAGGACTCAGAGAACAAAAGGGCAGCCGCTAGTCTGAGACTGATCACCTCGTGACTTGACGGGTAGTATAACGTGCAAGTATTTAGTGCTTGTACCTGATGATTTAATGTGTGAATAAACATTGATATACCTTCCACCAGTCCGCTTCTGTGAATTCGTTAAGAGAAAGTGCAGATTAGGCACAACAACGATCTGCTAGCTCTATATAGGGTCTTACCAGGAACATTAAAAGAAGCAACACCAAGAGAGAAAATTACACGACCAGTAACAAAATTAGCAATGCTTTGTAGAGTTTACAGCCTTTATCAAAGACTCACCAGGAGTAACAACAACAGCAAAGAGGGATGAGAAAATGTCAGGTGCAGTAATGCAGTTAAACACGGTTTATAGAATTAATCGCTGGATAAAGAGTCTTACCAGGAACACCAACAATAGCGAGGATGGGATAGTAAATATATTGAATAATCTGAAGAGCAAAATAGATACGATCATCTAATGAGTACCAGTCATAATATGTGGAAAGAGCGTCAAATTGCCAGATGAAACTCCTGTCCATTGTTGTCACATTACAATCTATTGTTCTCAGATTCTGATCGATCCTCTCCCTCTGTCTGGAGTTGTTGGTCCCTCTTACTGCCGGGTTTGATGCTCCTGTTGACACTATGTGATAATACATTGAAAGGAGTCCCTTATTAATAGAAGATGGAAACCCTCCAGTGAAACACTTAGGGTCCATGGAGACTGACATTAATTCCAGTCACTGAACAAACAGGTTCAGTTAACCTCTTTCAGTCCAGCACTGTTTGTACAACAATAAAGTACAACATTTATCTGGTCTGGATGGGATGTATGAGAGATGCTGAGGGAAGGAAAGGTGGGAATAGCGGAGGCACTGGACAGAATCATTCAATCCTCCTTGGATATAGGAGTTGTGACAGAGGGCTGGAGGGTTGTAAATGTTACACCCTATTTGAAAAATAGGAGAGATGGGGTAGACACTGTATTTACTGACCAGACAGTTCAATGTCACTGATGGGGAAATTTCATAACCCAGGACAAATATATTCATTGCTTTGAAAAACATGGAATAATAAATAGACAGCAGGAGGGATATGGTGATGACAAAGCATGCCTGGCAAACCTCAACAACAACTTATATTTATATAGTGCTTTTAATGTTATAAAAGATCCCAAAGTACTTCACAGGATCATTATGAAGCAAAGTATGACACTGAGACACAACAGGAGATATTAGATCAGATGGCCAACAGCTTGAACAAAGAGATAGGTTTTAAGGAGTACTTGAAAGGAGGAAAGCGAGACGGAAAGGTGATGACCGTAGCGTCGTGGTAATATTACCAAAATTGTAATACCGAGGATCAGGCTGATTCTCTGAGGACATGGGTTCAAACCCCACCATGGCAACTGGTGCAATTTAAATTTCAATAAGTTATAAAATTCAATTAATTAATACAAATCTGCATTTGAAAGCTATTCTCAGCAATGCTGCCATGAAACTATCATTGATCATCGTTAAAAAACAACAGCCTGGATTATTGATGTTCTTTTGCAATGGAAATCTGCCATCCTTATATGGTCTGCCTCCATGTGACTCCAGACCCACAACAATGTGGTTGACTCTCAACTGACTTCTGAAATGTCCAGCAAACCACTCAGTTATCAAGGGCAATTGGGGATGGGAAACAAATGCTGGTCTTGTCAGTGACACCCACATCGCATGAAAGAATGAAAAAAGAAAACTGTGCAGTGAGGATAGTCCAGAACTTTGGACCTTGGCAGCTGAAAGCCCGGACGCCAGTGGTGTAGGGATTAAAATCAGGGCTGCACAAGAGGCTGAAATTAGAGGAGCACATGTATCGCAGTGGGTTGTGGAGTTGGAGGAGATTACAGATATATGGGGGTGGGGTGGGGGAGAGACCATGGCGGCATCTGAAAACGAGGGTGAGAATTTTAAAATCAAGACATTGCTTGACTGGGAGCCAATGTCGGTCAGTGATAGATGAACGGGACTTGGTGTGAGCTAAGGCATGGGCAGCAGAGTTTTGGATGACCTCAAGTTTACAGAGAGTAGAATGTTGGAGATCAGCCAGGAGTGAGTTGGAATAATCACATCTAGAGGTGACAAAGGCATCAATGCGGTTTCAGCAGCAGATGGGCTGAGACAGAGGTGAAGTCGGACGATGTTACTGAGGTGGAAATAGGCGGTTGTAATGATATCCTGAAATGAGGTTCAAGCTCATTTTGTGGTCAAATGTGACACCAAGGTTGTAAACATACTGTCTGAATCTCAGACTGTTACCAGGGAGAGGGATGGGATCAATAGCAAGGGAACAGAGTTGACGTGGGGTGTGAAAACAATGTCTTCAGTCTTCCCAATATTTAATTGGAGGAAATTTCTGCTCATCCAGTACTGGATGTCGGATAAGCAGTCTGATAATTTACCAACAGTGGAGGAGTGGAGAGAGGTGGTGGTGAGGTAAACATGATGGAGTTATTTGATAAAACAATGGAGAGGGTTGATGAGGGTGATGTGATTGAAGTTATATATATGGAATTTCAAAAGGTGTTTCATTAAGTGACATTCAATAGACAGGTTAGGAAAACTGAACCCTATGGATTAAAGGGACAGTGACAGTGTGGATATAATATTGACTAAGGAACAGTAAACAGAGAGAAGTGGTGAAAGGTTGCTGTTCAGACTCAATGACAGTAGACAGTGGTGTTCCCTAGGGCTCGGTATTAGGACCACTGCTCTTTTTTCTCTTGGAAAACACGAGGTATGTAAGGCAGAGCTGAAACGTTAACTCTGTTTCTCTCTACACAGATGGTGCCAGACCTGCTGACTATTTCTGACAATTTCTGTTCTCATTGCAGAGTTCCAGCAGCCGCAGTATTTTGCTTTCATTTTAGTATTTCATTCACAGTCACTTCTCTTCCAGGAATGCCTACCTTGAAGAAGTTCTGCTCTTCTCTGGAAGAGCTTAGGGCCTCGGCAGCTGAAGTCACGGCCGCCAATGGTAGAGTAATTAAACTCGGGATGTTCAAGAGACCAGAATTATATGACGTCTCAGTGCTGCAGTGGAAGCTCAGATTGAGGTCATGAGATCCATGTTTGCTGCCATGCAGGATCAGACTGCTGTCATCATGGCTGTGGATCTCAGTGTTCAAAGGGGTTTGCAGGATCTCACAGCAGTCCAGCAATCTGTGATCCAGTAGATTACTAGGATTACTGATGTGTCGCCCCGTGGGAGTGACAGTGTCTCCGTGGAGCAGGAACCTGTTGTCCTCTCTCAGGATGACAGTATTTGTTCTCCATTCACTGTCACTCCACCAGTGTGCTTGCCGTTACACATCAGCCAGCCCAGGCTGCTGCTGCCCATGTCGAGGTGGTGCAGTCCGATTCCGAGTCCTCAAGTCACAGAGCTGCTCGAGGACATCCTGCAAGGCCATCTGCAGTCTCCCCAGTGAAAGTCAGCAGACTTCCACCAGCCATGCTGCAGTCACTGGAGAAACACTGTATCGGAGCACTAGGCAAGTCGAGGGAACCCACAAGACAGGCACTAAGGGAATACACAAGGTTGAATAGTTCAGTTTTGTTTGTATAATTGGATGTGCTGTTGGATAAAGATGTTAATGAAAAGATTGTTGTTGGTGTTTTTTATTGCAGGATGATGACGAAGGGGACACTCTGATGGGGCGTCTCAGATGGGTGTAATGGTGGAGAATGGGGGATCCATGGTGGGGAAGGGAAGTTGTCCTATGGGAAACAGAATATAAGCAGAGACTCTCTGACGGTCTTTCTGGGTCAAAGGCATCCAGGAAATATTCTCCTTGCCTCCTCCTCCTCCTCCTGAGGTGGCCTCCGGATTCCTGCTGCCAATGCCTGTGTCCTCATGATGGTGATGATATGAAGGGTGCAGCAGAACACCATGAACTTGGACACCTGCTCCAGTGTGTACGGGAGGGCTCCCCGCGAGAGGTTCGGACAGTGGAAGCATTTCTTCATCACACTGGTGGTCTGTTCCACCATGTTCCTGGTGACTTCATTGTTCACGTTACACACATATTAATTGTGTGAGGTTGGTTGGCGGTGGGAGGAAGTTTGGGGGTGTAGTACCATGAGCTGTGTCTGGAGAGGGCGGGGTGGTTACATTTTTCTCCGTGGAGCCACATTCTGGTTCTGCATGGGAGCCTGATGTGTTGGGACCGGCTGACTGCTTCAGAATGAAGTTAATGTGGCTGCTGCCAGGATAGTGGGACATTCACCAACATGATGTACTGGGCATGCTCACACACCAACTGTACATTAATGGAGTGAGATTTTAGTCAGTTCCTGTACCTCTCCCCGTTGACATGGGGACACCGTACAGACACCTCGACCATCAGGAATGTGGCTCTCCTGACAAAGCCACGGGACCTCATCCTGCTTATCCCCGCTGAGGGTGAAAATGATGTATTAACTTTACCCAACATAGATGGCCTCTCTCACCTAGCGGATACATCAATGGACAGCACACATTCCTCACAACTACAGGCCAGTTAGTCCAACATCTGTGGTGGGAAAAGTTTTAGAACAATAATCAGGGATAAAACAGCAGGCATGTTGAGAGGTTTGAGTTAATTCAGGATAGCCAGCATAGATTTACAAAAGGAAAGTCATGCTTGACTAATCTAATTGCACTTTTGATGTTGTAACAGAGAAGGTTGATGAAGGGAATGTGATGGATGTTGTCTAGATTGGTTTGAAGAATGTGTTTGATAAAATACCACAAAAAAGGTTAATTACCAACATTGAATCAAATGGAATGCGAGGGTCAGTGTCCAATTGGATAAAAACAAAGGTTTACATAGAGAAAACAGTGTGTCATAGTAAATGGCAGTTTTTCAGACTGCAAGATGTTAGACAGTGAGTGTTCCCCCAGGGTCAGTGCTCGGGCCACTGTTTAATTTTGCTGTGTATAAATGACTTGGATCTTGGAATACAGAGTAGAATTTCAAAATCCGCCTCTGATACCAAACTTGGAGCTGTGACAAACAGTGAGTATGTTCAGAACCACCTGTGACAGGACATAGATACTAAGTAGATTGAGCAGACAAGTGGCAGATGAAAGTGTGAGACAAGTCTGAGGTGAGGCATTTTGACAGAGAGGATAGGAAGGCAATATAGACTTAATAACACAGTTCTAAACAGTGTGCAGGAACAGAGAGACCTGTGCGTGCATGTGTATCCATCTTGAAAGGTGACAGGACATATTGAGAGATTGGTTCGTAAAATACATATAATCTTGGATTTCATAATGAGAGGTATTGAGTTCAAAAGCAGAGAAGTTATGATGAATGTTTAAAAATCTCTGGTTAGGTCTCAGCTGGACGAGTTTGTCCAATTCTGGTCATCACACTTCAGAAAGATTGTGAAGGTCTTTGAAATGGTGCTGAAGAGATTTAACAGAATGGTTCCAGGGATGGTGGATTTTAGTTCCAAGGTTAGGTTACAAGATTATGACAGGTCTGGATAATTTAGACAATGAAAAAGTGTTCCCATTAACTGATGGAAGAAGGACTAGGAGCACGGATGGAATGTTTTGGACAAGAGATGCAGGGGGAATATGAGGAAGAACATTTTTCTTTATGCAGCGGGTGTTAATGATCTGGAACTCACTGCCCACAAGTGTGTTGGAAGCAGAGACAATCAGTGATTTCAAATGAAAGCTGGTGGGCACCTGAATGAAATGAATTTGCTACAGGGATTGAGCGGGCGAGTGGGACTGAATGGATTGCTCCATGGAGAGCCAGCATGTACATGATGGGATGAATGACCTCCTTCTATGTCGTAAATGGCTCTATCAGTCTCTGTGACTCGATGTTGGATACTTGTCCTGCTCCTGCCTGGAAAGATCCAGATACATAGAAGTTCAATTAAACTGTGACCTTAACAGCCACTGACAGCTCCGTCCTCACCCTGGTGTGAGGCTCCAGGTCGTGTTACAGGAGGTGACACAGCTCTGTGACCACCTCCTTATTGAATCAGAGTCACCTCACGCACTGCTCCTGGGTTAGGTGTAGGTAGCAAAAGTGTTCTTGGAAAACCGGAGGTGCGTAGGGCAGAGCCCACTCTTCCTCCCACTTTCCAGAACTTCCCCTCTATGCAGCCTCTGCTCCATTTGTTACAGACCCAGAGACACTGTAACTACAGTCCACATACCTTGTCCAAATTTGCGTCACCAAATCCTCTGTCCTCCCTGAATGTCGGCAGCAGCTCACAACACAACCTCCAGCGAACCATCCACAGCACCTCCACTATCTTTACAATAGCAGAAGTAAGTCAAAAACCCCTCACCTGTAAGTTGAATGCCTGGTCCTTTATAAATAACACTAGAGGGGCTTCCTCGTGCTGCTGAATGGATGTTCAGCTGAGAGTGACTAGCACAGGCGTTCCGTGGACAGTCGAAGTTTCAAAGACGTACATCACAGCTGCTGGAATGGCTGATAGAAGAGATATACAGACCCCTCCTCACGCTACCAGCACATGCTTGGTGAACGGGGACTCGAGCCCTCTCCAGCATGGAACACTTGAAGTGACCGGCAGCTCAGCTCGTATTATTTTAAGGATCCAAACTTACATGGCGTTCGGCCCAGTGGCGCTGTGGAGCTGAAAATCATTGCCAGAGTAGATAAACAGAGAGAACGACTATAGGATCATATGAATTAGGGGCAGAAGTAGGCCATTCAGCCCGTCAAGCCTGCTCCACCATCTAATAAGATCATGGCTGATCTGTTTGCGCTTCGAATTCCACACCCCCATCTACCCCCGATAAACTTAGGTTCTCTTGCCTAACAAAAATCTATCTACCTCTGCGTTAAAAATATACAATGACTCCCCCACCCCCCCTCCACCACCTTCTAAGGCAGAGATTTCCAAAATCACACAATCATCTGAGGAAAAGAAAAGTCTCCGCATCTCTGTCTGAAAAGGGCGACCCATAATTTTCAAACAGTGCCTTTTCAAACAGTTACATTTAAAAGGGAATTGAAGAAAAGACTTTCAGGCAAAAGAGTTGTAGGAATATGGGAATGGAGAGGGGAATGGGATTAATTGGAGGGGTGAGGCCATGGAGAGATTCAACCACAATAATGAGAATATTAAAATTAAGGTGCTGCCAGACCGGGAGCTAATGTAGATCAGTGAGCACAGGGGTGATGGGTGATCGGGATTTGGTGTGAGTTAGAATACAGGCAGCATAGTTATGGATGGGCTGTGGTTTCTGGAGGTTTATAACTGGGAGGGTGTGTATTTAACAAAGGCACAGATGAGTGTTTATGCAGCAGATGGGCTGAGGCAGAGGTGGAGACGTGTGTTAGTACAGAGGTGGTAGGAGGCAGGGTTGGTGAGAATATGGAGATGAACTCAGCTTAGATTTAAATAGAACACAGAGGTTGCAAACTGTCTGGTTCAGCCTCAGATATTTGGCAATGAGGAGATCGTGGTTCATGGATAGTGGATGGAATTTCTTATAGAGACCAATGAAAACTCCACTCTTCCCAAATTTAAATAGCAAGAACATTATTTCAATGAAACAAATTTTACAGATGTCACAGCGGGAAGTACAGACTTACCAGGGACAGCAACAGCAGCAAAGATGGGAGAGTAAATTGCAGGCACTCTAATGCACTTGGCAATGGTTTATAGAGCTAATACCTGGAGACATATATTTGCCAGGAATAACAACAGCAGCAAGGAGGGCAGAGGAAATGACAAGAATGGGAATGCAGTTAAACATGGTTTATCGAATTAATAGTTAGATACAGAGACTTACTAGGGACACCAATAATAGCCAGGAAGGGGTAGTGAATGTATTGAATATTCCTCAGTGCGGAATAGATCAGACTGTTTAATGAGAACTGATCATAATCTGCAGAAAGAAAGTTAAACTCCCAGATGAAACTCCTGTTCATTGTTGTAACATTACAATCTATTGTTCTCTGATTCTGATCTATCCTCTTCCTCTCTCCAGAGCCGCTGATCCCTATTAGTGCCGGGAGTGATGTGATACTCCCACTGACACTATGCAAAGGCACAGATGAGGGGTAGTGCAGCAGATGGGCTGAGGCAGAGGTGGAGATGGGTGATATTACAGAGGTGGTAGTAGGCAGGGTTTGTGAAGGAGAGAATATGGAGATGAACACAGCTCAGGTTTAAATAGAACACAGAGGTTGCAAACAGTCTGGTTCAGTCTCAGACATTGGACTTGGAGTATGTCGTTCACAGATCGGGGACAGGATTTCTTATGGAGACCAATAACACTGGTTTCGGGCTTCAGAGAAAAAAACATTACTTGAACAGTATTTCAGTGAACCAGGGTTTACAGATCGTATTTGTGGAAATGAAGACTTACCAGGGCAGTAACAGCAGGAAAGATGAGAATAAATTACAAGAACTATAATACTATTAGCAATGGTTGTAGAGCTAATAGCTGGAGACAGAGATTCACCAGGACTAACAACAGCAGTAAGGAGGGCAGAGTAAATTCCAGGAACATTATTGCAGTTAAATATGGTTTATAATATTCATAGCTGTATTGACAAACTTACCAGGGACACCAACAATAGCAAGGATGGGATAGTAAATGTGTTGTATAATCAACAGTGCGTAATAGATCCGGGATGTTAAAGACAGCGAATCATACGTAGAAAGCATGTAAAGAGGCCATGATAATCCTCTGCCCACTTTTGTAACATTCCAATCCACTGTTCTCAGATTCTCACCCATTGTTGTAACATTCCAATCTATTGTTCTCATGTTCCGATCTATCCTCTCCCTTTCTCTGGTGCAGCTGATGCCTGTAAGTGGTGAAGCTGACGATCGACTTTCACAATGGTATTAAACCTTGAAAGGAATCCCTTATTAATAGAAGATGGAAAACCTTCAGTGACACATTTAGGGTCCATGGAGACTGACATTAACTACAGTCACTGAACAAACAGGTTCTGTTGACCACTTTCCATCCAAACACTTTTTGTACCTCAAAGAAGTAGAGCATTTAGCTGGTCTGTATGGGATGCATGAGGCTACTGAGGAAAGGAAATGTGGAAATAACAGAGGCCCTGGACAGAATCTTTCAATCGTCCTTGGATATGGGAGTGATAACAGAGAACTGGAGGGTTGTAAATGTTACTCCCTGTTTAAAAAAGGAGAGAGGGGGTAAAACCTGTATTAATGACCAGTCAGTCTAATGTCGGTGGTTGGAAATGTCTAAAGGTCACAAGCAGGATATAAGTATTCCTTACTCATAAAAGGGATAAAATTTGAGAAGCAGCACGCAAATGCGAATTCAAAATCATGTATGGCAAACGACAGCAACAACTTATTTTATATAGTGTCTTTAATGTAATAAAACATCCCATGATGCTTCCTCATAAAACAAAACATGACACCGAGAGATATAAGAAATTATTAGGTCAGAGGACCAAAAGCGTGGTCAAAGATGTAGGTTTTAATGGGTGTCTTAAAAGAGGAATGGGTGGTGGAGAGGTGGAGGGATGGAGAGGCGGAGAGGTGTCAGGAGGGTATTCTAGAGCTTGGAGCTGAGGCAACTGAAGGTGTGGTCACCAATGGTGGAACAGTTAAAATCCGGGATGCACAAGAGGCCAGAATTAGAGGAGCACAGATATATACAGGACGGGGCGAGGTCATGGAGGAAAAATAAGTTGAGAATTTAAATAAAGAGATTACTTCATCAGGAGTCAAATTCGGTCAGTGATATGTGCACGGGACGTGGCACGATTTAGGACATGGCAGCAGAGTTCTGGAGGACATCAAGTTTACAGAGAGTAGCAGGTGGGAAATCAGAGAAAAGTGTGCTGGAGTAGTCATTTCTAGGGATAAGGAAGGCATGAATGAATTTCAGCAGCTGATGGGCTGAGACAGGGGTGAAGTCGGGCGCTGTTGCTCAGGTGGAAGTAGGCGGTTGTAATGATATCCTGAAAATGAGGTTAAAGCTCATTTTGTGATCAAATGTGATACTGAGGCTGCAAACAAACTGTATGAATCTCAGACTGATACAGGGAGAGGGATGGAATCAATAGCAAGGGAACAGAATTAGAGAGGGGAGTGAAAACAAGGGCTTCAGTCTTCCCAATATTTAATTGGAGGAAATTTCTGCTCATCCAGTACTGGGTGTTGGATAAGCAGTCTGATAATTTAACAATAGTGGAGAGAGGTGGTGGTGAGGTAAACTTGATGGAGT
The DNA here is from genome assembly GCF_036365525.1 of Heterodontus francisci. Lineage (NCBI taxonomy): Eukaryota > Metazoa > Chordata > Chondrichthyes > Heterodontiformes > Heterodontidae > Heterodontus > Heterodontus francisci. Next base: position 999,906 of record NW_027141931.1, read on the forward strand.
TCTTTGATAAAACAATGGAGAGGGTTCATGAGGGTGATGTGATTGAAGTTATATATATGGACTTTCAAAAGGTGTTTGACCAAATCACATTCAATAGACAGGTTAGGAAAACCGAACCCTATGGATTAAAGGGACAGTGACTGTGTGGATATAACATTGGCTAAGGAACAGTAAACAGAGAGAAGTGCTGAAAGGTTGTTGTTCAGACTCGATGGGAGTATACAGAGGTGTTTTCCAGGGCTCGTTATTCGGATCACTGCTCTTTTTGCTCTTGGAAAACCCGGGGTGGGTAGGGCAGAGCCCCCTCCTCCGCCCTCTTTGCACAGCTTCCCCTCTCTGCAGCCTCTTCTCCATTTGTTGGTCATGTTACAGACCCAGAGACACTGTAACTACAGTCCCTATAACTTGACCAGAGTTGGGTCAACAAATCCTCTGTCCTCCCTGAATGTCTGCAGCAGCTCACAACACAACCTCCGGAAAACCATCCACAGCACCTCCACTAATTTTACAATGGCAGAAGTCAGTAGAAAGCCCTACACCTGTAAGGTGGATACCGGGTCTACTTAAATAACACTAGAGGAGGTTCCTCGTGCTGCTGAATGTATGTTCAGCTGAGAGTGACTGACACAGACGGTCAGTGGACATGCAAAGACCAAGTTTCAAAGTCGTACATCAAAGCTGCCGGAATGGCTGATTGACACCATATTCAGACCTTCCTCACACGACAGACACAAACACATTACACCGACACCAGCACCCCGGCCAGCATGGGTGTCCTGTACAATGTACTGGATGTGACCGGCAGTGCAGCGCACACCAATTTATGGATCCAATCTTCCACAGCTCCAGTGGAGCTGGGGAGATGAAATTTGTGGTCAGGAATAGAGACAGAGGGAAAGAAACTCACTTCAAAAAGGGAGTTAGTAAAATACTTTAAGATGAACAAGCTTCAGGAATATTGGAAATGAACAGGGGATTGGGATAATCAGAGGGGTGATGACATGAGGGATTTGATCACAGGAGTGAGAATATTAAAATTGAGGTGTTACTGGACCAAGAGCCAATGTAGATCAGTGAGCACAGGGATGTTGGGTGAACAGAATTTAGTGTAAATTAGAAGGTGACAGCAGAGTTTTGGATGACCACAAGGTTACAGAGAATAGAATGTGGGAGAGCAGCCAGGAGTGTGTTGGAATAGTTAAGTCTCGAGGTAACAGTCAGGTCCTCCAGCCAAAATGGACAGTTTGACCTTTTCTCACATTATACTCCATTTGCCAGTTCTTTGACCTCTCAGTTAACCTATCTGTATCCCTTTCTAACCTCCTTATGTCCTCTTGAGAACTTACCTTCTTACCAATCTTGGAGTCATTAGCAAATTTCGCAAGCATACCTTCGGTCCATTCATCAAAATCATTTATATCAATTGTAAAAAGTTGAGGCCCCAGCACTGATCGCGGTGGCACACCACTCGTCGCAGCTTGCCAACCAGAAAATAACCCATTTATGCCTACACTGTTTCCTGTTAGCTAGACAATCCTCTATCCATGTCAATTATGTTACCCCCTACACGATGAGCTTTTATTTTCCACAATGACGTTTGATGTGGTCTGTAAATCTCAGTACAGTAAATCCACCAGTTCCCCTTTATCCACAGTACATGTTACTACTTCAAAGAACTCCAATATATTGGTTAAACATGATTTCCCTTTCACAAAACCATGTTGACTCTCCCTGATCACCTTGATTTTTTCGACGTGCTTTAACGTCTTTCTAACGTCTTTAATAATAGCTTCTAACATCTGATCCATAGCTGAAAGCCATTCTCACCTGCCACAGGTCCTATGTACACTATGTCTCTTCTGATGTTATGCTCTATTTGAACTGTTACTCCTCAAAGAGTCATAGAATTATAGAGATATACAGCACCGAAACAGGATCTTCAGCCCACTGTGTCTGTGCCGGCCATCAAGAACCGAACTATTCTAATCCCAATTCCCAGCACTTGACCTGTAGCCTTGTTTGCCATGGCGATTCAAGTGCTCATCTAAATACTTCTGAAATGTTGTGAGGGTTCCTGCCCGGAACATTTCTTAAGGCAGTGCGTTCCAGATTCCAACCACCCTCTGGGTGAAAATTATTTACCTCAAATCCCTTCTAAACCTCCTGCCCCTTACCTTAAATCGATTCCCCCTGGTTATTGACCCGTCCACTGAGGGAAAAAAGATTCTTCATATCTACCTATCAATGCCCCTCATTATTTTGCATAGCTCAATCATGACACCCCTCATCCTTTTCTGCTCTGAGGAAAACAACCTGAGCCTTTTCTGTCGCTCTTCACAGCTGAAATACTCCAGCCCAGGCAACATCCTGGTGAATCTATTCTGCACCCTCTCCATTGCAATCACATCCTTTCGATAGTGCGGCAACCAGAACTATACACATTCCTCCAGTTGTAGCCTAACTGGAGTTTTATGCTCCATCATAAGCTCCCTGCTCTTATTTTCTATGCCTCGGCTAATACAGGCAGGTGTCCCATACGTCTTCCTGACCGCATTGTCTACTTGTGCTGCTGCCTTCATGATCTATGGACAAGTACACCAAGCTCCCTCTGACCTTCAGTACTTCCTAGGGTCCTACCATCCATTGTATATTTCCTTGCCTTGTTCGCCCTCCCAAAATGCATCACCTCACACTTCTCAGGATTAAATTCCATTTGCCACTCCTCTGCCCATCTTACCAGCCCATCTGTATCATCCTGTAATCTAAGGCTTTCCTCCTCACTATTTACAACACCACCAATTTTCTTGTCAGCTGTGAACTTACTGATCAGACCTCCTATATTCACGTCTAAATCATTAATGTACACTACAAACAGCAAGAGTCCCAGCACCGATCCCTGCAGTACACCACGGGTCACAGGCTTCCACTTGCAAAAATAACCCTTGACCATCACCCTCTGCCTCCTGCCGCTAAGCCAATTTTGGATCCAATTTGACAAATTGCCCTGGATCCCATGGGCTCTTACCTTCTTAACAAATCTCCCATGGGGGATCCCATCAAAAGCCTTACTGAAGTCCATATAGACTACTGCTTTACCCTCCTTTACACCCCTAGTCACCGCCTCGAAAATAATCAATCAATTTAGTTAGACACGAACTCCCCTTGACAAAGCCATGCTGACTATTCCTGATTAATCCCTGCCTCTCCACGTGGAGATTAATCCGGTCCCTCCGAATTTTTTCCAATGGTTTCCCTGCAATAAATTGCTTGTGACCCTGCGACCTCCTTTCTGTTAATCTGTGACACTCTATCAGTTCTTACAGTGGTGTAGGAGTGGCAACAGAGTTCCTGCCTCCCTTTTATATGATCTTGCAGGGTGGAAGATGAAGAGATGAAATGTGTGGTCATGGATAGAAACAGAGGGAAAGAAACCCACCTTTAAAAAGGGATTTAGCAAAAGACTTTAAGATGAACAAGTTTCAGGAATATTGGAAATGGACAGGAGATTGAGATAATCAGAAGGACGAGGACATGGAGGTATTTGATCTCATGGTTGGAATATTAAAATTGTGGTGTTACTGGACCAAGAGCCAATGTCGGTCAGTGAGCACAGGGATGTTCGGTGAACAGAATTTGGTGTAAATTAGAAGATGACAGCAGAGTTTTGGATGATCACAATGTTACAGAGAGTAGAATGTGGGAAACAAGCCAGCAGTGTGTTCGAATAGTCAAATCTCGAGGTAACAAAGGCATGGATGAGGGTTTCAGCAGTTGATGAGCTCAGCTCTCTCTTTCTCTCTTTCTCTATCTCTCCCTCTCTCTCTCTGTCGCCCTCACTTGCTCTATCCCACTCTCAGAATCTTAAATGTTTCAATCAAGTCGCCCCTTACTCTTCTAAACTCCAGCTGATATAATCCTAGCCTGTGCAGCCTTTCCTCATAAGACAGTCCGCCCATATTATTCTAATAAACCTTCTCTGAACTGCTTGCATTGCATTTACATGCTTCCTTAAATAAGGAGACCAGTACTGAACACAGAATTCCAGATAATGTCTCACCAATGCCCTCCCTACCTTTGTATTCAATTCCACTCACAATAAGTGATAACATTATATTAGCTTTCCTAATTACTTTCTGAACCGACATACTAACCTTATGCAATTCATGCACCAGGACAGCCAGATACTCCTGCATCTCAGAGTTCTGCAATCCCTCACCATTCAGATAATATGCTTAGTTTAATTTCATTATTACTACCAATATGGACAATTTCACATTTCCCCACATTCTACTCCATTTCCCAGATCTTTGCCTTCTCACTCAATCTATCTATGTCCGTTTGTAGCCTCCTATGTCCTCTTCAGAACTTTGTTACGTCAACAGATTTAACAACCACACCTTCGGTCCTTTCATCTAATTCATTTAAATAAACTGTAAAAAGTTGAGGCCCCAGCACTGATACCTATGGCACACCTCTCGTTACATCCTGCCAACCAGAAATGTACCCATTTATGCCTGCTCTCTGTTTCCTGTTAGCTAACCAAACGTCTATCCATGGCAATGTCTTACCCCTACACCATGAGCTTTTATTTTTCGCAATGACCTTTGATGTGGCACCTTATCAAATGCCTTCTGGAAATCTATGTACAGTACATCCACCAGTTCCCCTTTATCCACAGCACATGTTACTTCTTCAAAGAACTCCAGTTAATTCATTAAACGTAATTTCCCTTTCACAAAACCATGTTGACTCTGCCTAATCACCTTGAATTTTTCTACCTGCCCTGTTATAACATCTTTAATAATAGCTTCTAAAAAATCTAATCCACAGCCAGAAAGCCTTTCTCAAATGTCACAGATCGTTTCTCTACTGTGTTTATTCTGATTTTGTGCTGTATTTGAACCGCCACTACTCAATAAACTGCTTGTGACCCTTTGACCTCCTTTTGGGTAATCTCTGACCCTTGATCAGACCTTACAGTGGTTAGGAGAGGGAAGACAGACATCGGGATGATAGGCTTGCTTTACTTGGTTTGTGAGAAATAGTAAACTCAGTTGAGTGATGAATGAGAAGGAGATTTGGCAACAAAAAGAGTTTACACTCAATCAAACGTGTGTGTTCATCAATAAGAGCGTGGGTGGGGGTGGGGGGCGGTTCTTTCAGAGAGTTTTGAATAAGTAAAGCCAGAAATACAATCTCACTAGCTTATCACAGGAAATAGTCAATTGATAACCTGGTCGAGAAGAAAAACAGGCACACCTGGGGAGACGGACATACTAAGGATTTTCGAGGTGTATGATTGTAATTACGATTTTATTCTCAATGGAATATTTGCGTATGTTCAGAAATGCAAATTTAAGCTAAAAAAAAGGGCTGAGATAAGTTGGTCAATGGGGCACATCTGTGTACCTGAACAGAAAGTGCTGGAAATACTCAGTGGGTCTGGCAGCATCGGTGCAGAGAGAAACAGAGTTAATGTTTCAGATCTGTGACCCTTCATCAGAACTGGTAAAATTTAGAAATGTTGATGTACAAGCTGGAGATGGTGAGACCATGGACCTCCTGCTTTCCATTCCACCCCCAATCCTTCACCCCAAACCTCCCCTTCTGATTTTATACTTTCCAATTATAACCCAATACTGCCAGCTTCCCAGTCACAGCAGCTTCAGGAGACAGAAGGAGAGCAGCAAAAGAGCAATAAAGCCCCATCACTAGGTCTGACACTCACAGCCACCAGATCAAATACTTATAGTGCGTGTACCTTAGAGGCTGGTATCGAGTCAGAATCTGCACGTGGTGAGTCACCGAGTACGAGTGAGCTGCAGCCAGGCCAGGGGGAAAGGATAGTCCATGTGACAGATTACCGAAGGGTGTGGTTACAAACGAGTTATAATACACAGGACTCAGAAGTGAACATTGCTGAAGCTGCTGCCCATGTCGAGGTGGTGCAGTCTGAATCCGAGTCCTCAAGGCCCATAGTTGTTCGAGGACGTCCTGCAAGGGCATCTGCAGTCTCTCTCAGTGAAAGACAGCAGCCTTCCACCAGCCATGCTGCAGGCACTGGGAAACACTGTGTAGGCCACTAGGCAAGTTGAGGGAACCCACAAGACAGGGACTAAGGGAATACACAAGGGTGAATAGTTCAGTTTTGTTTGTATATTTGCATGTGTTGTTGGATAAAGATGATCATTAAAAACATTTTGTTGGTGTTTCTATTGCAGGATGCTTACCTCGAGGACGCTGTGATGGGGCATCTCAGATGGATGTAATGGTGGAGAAGAGGGGGATCCATGGTGGGAAAGGGAAGTTGTCCTATGGGAACTGGAATCTTACCAGCGTCTCTACGACAGCCTGTCCAGTTTGAAATCATCCAGGAAATATCCTCCCTGCCTCCTCCTCCTCCTACTGAGGTAGCCTGCGGATTCCTGGTGCCAAAGCCTGTGTCCTCATGATGGTGATGATGTGAAGGGTGCAGCAGAACACCATGAACTTGGACACCTGCTCCAGTATGTACTGGAGGGCTCGTCACGAGTGGTTCAGACATCGGAAGCATTACTTCACCTGGTGGTTTTGTGTGGGGGAGGATAGTGTCTAGGGTTTAGAGGTCATGAACCACATTCTGGTTCTGCATGGGTTCCCGATGTGTTGGGACCGGCTGACTGCTTCAGAATGAAGGTATGGTGGCTGTTGCCAGGATAGTGGACATTTACCAACATGATGTACTGGGCATGCTCACACACTAAATGTACATTGATGGAGTGAGAGTTCTATCAGTTCCTGTACCTCTTCCCGTTGCCATAGGGATCCCGCAGAGAAACCTAGACCATCAGGAATCCCGCTATCATGACAAAGCCACGGGATCTCTCACCTGCTTCTCCCTGATGATGGAGCAGACAGTATAATTCACCTCACCCGACATAGATGACCTCCGTCGCACAGCAGATACATCAATGGACAACATAGAGAGAGATAATGGATACGTCACCCGCTCTTGATGGAAAGATCCAGATAAGAACATAATAACATAAGAACTAGGAGCTGGAGTAGGCAATTCAGCCCCTCAAGCCTGCTTTGCCATTCAATATGATCATGGCTGATCTCATCTCGGCCTCAACTCCACTTTCCTGCTCGTTCTCCATAACTCTTCAACCCATTACTAATTAAAAATTTGTCTATCTCCTCCTTAAATTTACTCAATGTCCCGGCATCTATTGCAATCCGGGTATTGAATCCCACAGACTCACAACCCTTTGAGAGAAGAAATTTCTCTTCATCTCTATTTTAAATCCTTATCCCTTATCCTAAAACAATGACCTCTCAAACTAGGTTGCCCCACAAGAGGAAACGTCTTATCTCTGTCTACTTTGTCAATCCCCTTAATCATCTTATATACCTCAATTCGATCGACTCTCATTCTTCTAAACTCCAGAGAGTAAAGGCATAAAGAGCTCAATCTCTCTTCATAAGACAAACCCCTCATCCATGGAATCAATCTAGTGACCCTCCTCTGATCTGCCTCCAATGCAACTACATCCATCCTCAAGTCAGGAGACTAAAACTATACACAATACTCCAGGTGCGGTTTCATTAAGGCCTTGTACAGTTGCAGCAATACTTTCCTACTTTTATATTCTACTCCTTCAGCAAGAAATACCAAAATTCCATTTGCCTTCCTTTTCACCTGCTGTACCTGCAAACTAGCTTTCTGCGATTCATGCACGAGGACACCCAGATCCTTCTGCACCGAAGCACTCTGAAGTTTCTCTCCATTTAGATAATAATTTGCCTTTCTATTCTTCTGACCAAAATGGATAACCTTACACTTTTCCACATTAAACTCCATCTGCCAAATTTTGGATCATTCACCTAACCTATCCATATCAATTTGTAAATTTCTTATTTAATTATTGCAATTTACTATCACACCTATTTTAGTGTCATCTCCAACTTTGGCAACAGTACTTTCTATCCCTGCATCCAAATCATAAATATATATTGTAAATAGCTGGGGCCAAGGACCAAACCCTGTGGTACCCCACTAGTTGCATATTGCCAACCAGAAAAAGACCCATTTATGCCGACTCTCTGTTTTCTGTTGGTTCGCCAATCCTCTATCAAAGTTAATAAATTGCCCCTAACCCCATGTGATCTTACCTTGTGTATTAACCTTTTGAGCAGCACCTTATCAAATGTCTTCTGGAAGTCCAGATATACTACATCAGCAGGATCCCCATTTTCCACTTTTCTTGTCACAGCTTCGAAGAACTCCAGCAAATTCGTCAAATAGGATTTACCCTTCATTAAACCATGCTGACTCTGATGGATTGCGTTTTGACTTTCTAAATATCCAGTTATTACTTCCTTAATAATGGGTTCTAACAATTTCCCAATGATAGATGTTTCCTACTTTCTGCCTTCCTCCCTTTCACCCAGTTCATTCCAAAGTTCAATGAGGAGGATGTGGCAGAATTTTCCGTCACTTTTGAAAAGCTTGTAAAGCAACTGAAATGTCCGGCGGAGAGCTGGACACTGTTCTGACAAAACAAAGTAACAGTTAAATCCCATGAGATTTATTCACTATTGCCAGATGAAAGTTCATCAGATTATGAGATGACTAAAAATGCAATGCTGGGCGTACATGAGATAGTACCGGAAGTGTACCGTCAAACATTCCAAACCCTCCGAAAGCAGCCTGACTAAAGTGATCTCGAGTTTGAAAGAGTTAAGCAGCTTCTGAACACAGGGACATAGGAGCAGGAGTAGGCCATTCAGCCCATCGAGGCTGCTCCACCACTCAATATGACCATGGCTGATCATCCACTTCAATGCCTTTTTCACACATTATCTCCATATCCCCTTTTTGTCAATCTATAGTTTAAACATACTCACCGACTGAGATTCCACATCCGTCTGGGATGCAGAATTCCAAAGATTCAGAAACCTCTGAGTCAAAGTTTTCTCCTCATCTCTGTCTGAAGTGGCTTCCCCCTTATTTTGAAATTGTATCCATTAGTTCTAGACTCCGCAACCAGGGGAAATATCGTACACGCATTTACGCTGTTTATCTCTTCAATTATTTCGTTGGTTTCAATGAGATCCCGACACATTCTTTGAAACTCTAGAGAATACAAGCCCAGTTTCTCTCTTCATAGAACAGTCTCGCTATCCCGGGAACAAGTCTGGTGAACCTTCATTGCACTCCGTCTATGGCTATAATATCCTTCCTAAGGTAAGGGGACCCAAACTGCACACAATATTCCAGGTGTGGTCTAAGCAAGGTTCTATACACATGAAGTAAGACTTCACTACTCCTGTACTCAAATCATCTTGTGATAAAGGCTAACAGACCATTAGCATTCCGAATTGCTTGCTGCACTGCATGTTAGTTTTCAGTGACTTGCTGACACACGGGTCCCTCTGTACATCGACACTTTCTAGTCTCTTACTATTTAAGAAATACTCTGCACATCTGTTCCTCCTACCAAAATGGATAACGTCACATCTGTCCATATTATATTCCATCTGCCATGTTCTTGCTCAGTCACAATGTCTGTCCAAATCCCCTTGAAGACGCTTTGCATCTTCCTCACAACATACATTCCCACCTAGTTTTGTGTCATGTGCGAACTTGGAAATATTACATTTGGTCCCCACATCCAAATCATTGACATATATTGTTAACAGCTGGGGCCCAAGTACTGATCCTTGTGGTACACAACTAATCACTGCCTGCCAAAGTGAGGATGACCCGTTTCTTCCTACTCACTGTTTTCTGCCTGTTAACCAATCTTTAATCCATGCCAGTATATTACCTCCTATCCCATGTGCTTTAATGTTGCGAACCAACCTCCTGTGGGGGACTTTATCAAAAGCCTTCTGAAAATCCAAGTATAACACGTCCACCGACTCCCCTTTATCAATTCTGTTAGTAACATCCCCAATAAAACTCCAACAGGTTCGTCAAACATGATTTCTCATTCATAAATCCATGTTTGCGATGCCCAAACAGATTATTATCCAACTGTCCATTTATCACATCCTTTAGAATACAGTCCCAGCATTTTCCCAACGACTGATGCACGAAAGCAGGTCGATAATTCCCTGTTTTTACTCTCCATCCCTGCTTAAATCGTGGGGTGACATTTGCTACCTTCCAATCTGCAGGTTCCGCTCCAGAATCTATAGATTTTTTGAAGATAGTCACCAATGCAGCCACCATCTCCATAGCTATCTCTTCCCACACCCTGGAATGCAGAATATCAGATCCTGGCGCCTTATCAAACTTCAGCCCCAGTAATTTCTCCAATGCAACATTCTTACTAATATTAATTTCCTTCACTTCCTCAATCTCCCTAATCCCTTGAATCTCTAATTCTGGAAATTTTCTTGCATCTTCCTCAATGAGGACAGACACAAAGTAATCATTTAGCTTCACTGCCATTTCTCTGTTCACCATTATGAATTCCCCTGACTCTGCCTGTATTGGACCCACATTTGTATTCGCCAAACGTTTCATTTTTAGGTAGCTATAGAAGATTTAAAGTCAGTTTTTGTGTTTACATTTGACCAGTGGATACAAACACTCAAATTACAGCCCACAAATCTGAACCTTAGAGTGGTGATCTATCTCAAGGAGTTCAAAAACTCGCTCTCCCGACCATTAAAACCCACAAAGAGGAACGAAAGGTTCAAAGAGCCAGGCAGGTTGCAATTCTGGCTGATGAATTTTCCCTTGTACACAAAGCCTTAACCCCAAAGGGAAACCCTCCCCTAGTCACCACAAAGACCCAAGAATAAAAGGTGGGAGGGTGATAGGAGCCCGATCAGCCTTGGGCAAGGAGGAAAAGCTGGACACCCAGGGGACCATCCTCAGGCCAAATAGGACGGCACTGAGAGCAGGAGTAATGGCCGAAGACCTGTGCGTTTCCATTGGAATAAGGCAGATCACCATCGAGCTGAATGCTGCAAGTTATGGGAAAACCTGTAGCATTAATCAGGGACCACCAGATCAGTGCAGGATAATGGGACCTGATGGAAAGCACAACAGATCAGGCTGTGCCTCCAACTGCGGCAGTCAGACCCAGTAAACCCACCACAGAGAGTGTGGGAAAAATAAACAAAATCCCTGAGAGGTACCAGGAATTTGTATCATAATGAAAAGTGACCACATACCCCTTGAGTGAGGCAAGTAAAACAATAGTCATACTCAAGGATACAGGGGCCACCCAATCCCTTCTGCTGGGAAAAAGAAAGTGCAGTGAATGCTCGAGCGTTAGTGAATGGTATCGGAAGACAGTATCTGTCCATACCCTTATATCCGGTGCACTTGGAGTGTGACCCAGTTTCATGACCCTTTACCATGGGGATTGTACCTAGTTTACCGGGTGATGGGTCGAACTGCTCCTGGGTAATATTCTGACAGGGGAAAAGGTGGCAGCTTCCCCAGTAGTTCAAGAGAGACCAAAAGAGGTCCGGGAGACAGAGTAGTTACAGGAGAAGGTCCCGGACATTCTCCCTGATTGTGTGGTGACTCGGTCCATGGCCAAACAATCCCCTGAACTGACACTGCAGACGGATGACCCTACATTCGGGTTGTCTGACACCTTCTTCGGGAAGTTAGAGGAGACAAAGAATGTACTAAACAGTTCTTCCTTATTTGAGGTTCAACAACCCGACCCAGTGTTAAAAAATAGCACAGACTGTCCAAACCAAAACTGAAGCAGAGGGAGTTGCAGAGTGTTACCATTTAAATAATGAGGTGCTGATGAGGAAGTGGCGACCTCCTCACAGAGCAGAGGATGAAGAGTGGACAGTGGTTCACCAGATAGTGGTGCCGCTGAGGTCCCTTAAAGAAATATTAAGAATGACCCACGACCTTCTAATGGATGGACATTTCGGTGTATGAAAAATCAAAGCCCGCAGAAGACACTATTTTGACTGGCCACAACTTCACAAAGATGTGGTGACGTTTTGTAAAACTAGTCACATTTGCTAAGTTGTGGGGAAGCCCCAACCTGCAATAAAGCCTGCACCCTAATTCACATACCAGCTTTTGGGGACCCCTTCAGCAGAGTGATGGTGGATTGTGGGGTCACCTGCTGAAAACAAAACGGGATACCAGTATCTTCTCATCATTATGGATGTGTTGACCCGATTCCCAGTGGCCTTTCACCCGAAGAGCTATCCCTGCCAAGGCTGTGGTGAAGGGGCTAACCCAATTCTTTTCGCTATATGGGCTGCCTGCTGAGATCCAGTCGGATCAGGACAAACATTTTATGTCCATTTTTTTTATAAGGTCATAGGTAATCTGGAGCACCGCAGCCTCACAGCTCCAGCGACCCGGGTTCGATTATGTTTACTGCTTTTGCGGAATTTGCAAGTTCTCCCTGTGACCGCGTGGGTTTTCACCAAATGATCCGGTTTCCTCCCACAGCCAAAGACTTGCAGGCTGATAGGTAAATTGGCCATTATAAATTGCCCCTAGTATAGGTTGGTGGGAGGGGAGTTGAGGGATGGTGGGGATGTGGTAGGAATATGTGATTAATGTAGGATTAGTATAAATGGGTGGTTGATGGTCGGCACAGACTCGGTGGGCCGAAGGGCCTGTTTCAGTGCTGTATCTCTAAATAAATAAAATAAGTAAATAAATAAAGTCCTCAGCCTACCATCCATAGTCACAAGGGGCTTTGGAGCGGTACTATCAGACCCGAAAGACAATGATCAGGCCATACTGCTATGAGCAACCCCATGACTGGGACAAAGGGCTGGGATTTCTCCTGTTCGTTTCCAGGGACTTATCCGATGATTCCACTGGCTTTAGTCTCTTTGAATTAGTTTATGGACACGAGGTGAGGGGTTCCCTTAAACTAATCAAGGAGAGGTCTTTGGGACACAGGGATGAGTCGTCCATGTTAGACTACATTTCTATGCTTTGGGAGCACCTAAAGACCTCCCAGGCAGCTATGGAAAGGTAAGGAGACAGAAATGCCAAGGCTAAAACATTTCAGGACTGAGACCATGTATTGTTACTATTCCCACTGCAGGGTGAACCCCTGAAATCCCGGTTCAGTGGTCCATATCGAGTGGCAAAAGGAATAGTCAGGTACATTATTTAATTGACACTCCAGACCAAAGGCAAAAAGCAAAGGCTGTGGCGGGAACAGCCAAGTACAAATCTGTCAGGCAGTCAGGAGGGAAGGATTGGAAAGGGCGGTGAGGACAGGTTAGAGGAGGGCCAGGAGGATTCCACCTGGAACCCCCTACTCTCCGAATAGCCAACCCTGAAATGTGGGATCCATCAGACCCTACGCTCTCCTCCTTAAATGCAGGTCAAAGAGGCAGCCTAAAAAGGCTGCTAACAGCATTTACAGAAACGTGCAAGGACAAGGAAAGGTCCCAAAAGGGCATGTCAATGGTGAGGGAGATGCCTCACCTAGTCGAAGTGCCGCTGCAGAGTGCAGCGAAAGCTGGACAAAGACCTGCGAGCAGTAATGTCCCAGAGGACATAGGGTAGATACAAAAAATGATTCTTCCCATAGTAAAGGGAAAAGTGAAGGGAACGTACCCTCAAGTCAACAGCACCTGGGTACCTCACCAGAAAGCTAAAAGTAAGGTCAGTGTGGATCTACCTACTGAAGAACACAATGATCAGGTCCCAAACCCAAAGTTAATCAAACACAACAATTTCAAAGGCCAACCCAGCAAGAACAAAGGCCCAGAGGAAATCTCAGACACCTCACAGGGTCTAAAAAAACAATTTATTACACACTGTCTGTTTCGGGAGAAAGATTGTTAAGGTGCAGGAACCTGAGTAGTTAAAACTTCATTAGAGGAGAGAAAAGGAAAACAAGCAATTGGTGATGCATTGTCCAGCGTCGAACCCGACACATAACCATCCCAGACAAAACGCCAAAAAAGTTAAATCAGTACAGCTGTAACAGACAATGTCAGCTGCAATAATTCTAAGATTAATGTGTGAATTTGAGAAGTGATTATTGAGAATGCATGTATATTTCTTTCTTTTTCTTCCCACAGTTCTGAAATGAAATGTTCCCGTTATCACATTTCTTTCCATGTGCTGCGCTGGTGTTAAGATAACTCAACATGCCAAATGAGGAATTTTAATTCATCGTTTGGAAACTTACACTAACCTTTTAATAGAAAAAATCCTACAGTTAACCTTGAAAAAACTGGCAGCCAAGATGGCCACCGTAATTGGCATCTGAAACACATTTTCACATTCTAAGGCCTACAACAGGAGACACATGTCTGATGAGCCTGGACCAATATCATTGGCTTGCTCTAGTGATTGAATTATCTAAGATTACATTCATTAACACCGCATGCAAGACTACCCTGACACATTGACTTTGAAAGAGCAAACTCCTCCATGTATAAATACTGGTATCCTGAGCCCTGGGGAGATAGATGTTTCTAACCTTGAATCTCATTAGAAGGGTCCAGAGAATACACTGAGGCAGTCATGAGACCTTCTGTCCATCTCTGTGAAAGCTGGGAGTTTCCCCTGGACAAAGACAGACAAGCCAATGATTCAAACTGTGAAGAAGCAGAAGGGCTGTGACCCCTCTCTCTCTCTCCATCTCTCTCTCCACCTAACATCACAAGTTTGAAAGCCACATGTGACTGCGGGCCCCTCAAGCCTACTTATTGCTGCAGACAGAGTAACCAGGGGAAGAAAGCCTCAAAGAAAATCCTGAGCAATGTGGACCAGCCACATACTGCACTTCGACAAGCAAAAGACTTCAAGAATATTACTTCAGCTGGAAGACCACGGAATCGCCCAACATTACAGAATGAGTTTTTTGAAATTTATTCAGGACTCAAATCCAACCACAAATTTACTTCTCACTCTGTAATCTATTTGAGTGTGTGTGATTCTCGTGTGACTGTGTGTGTAACTGTGTGTTCCGTTTTTTTATGATTTTATTCAGATCGGGTTTCTCTTGTTAAGTTTAATAAACTCACCTCTTTCATGTTTAAACTCAAGAGAACTTGTCCAATCGGTTTCTTCACCATCACACCAAAGGTAAGATGTAAAAGACTCACTGAGACGTGAAGCATATTCACTGTTTATAAAGGACAAACACTGTTGTGGTCAAATAAAGAAGAGCCACTCTGACCCCTCCTCACATGGCCATAACAATTGGCCGGGCTGGGGATGGAGAGAATATGGGGATGAACTCAGCTCAGCATTTAGGAGATACCAGAGGTTGTAAATTTCCTGATTCAGCCTGAGACAATGGCCAGCGAGGGGGATGCAGATCATGGACAGGGAATGGAGTTGTGACAGAAACGGAAGATAATGGTTTCAGTCTTCTCACGATTGAAATGGCAAGAACACTAAATCAGTGAAATATGGTTTATGAATCTAATAGTTGGATACAGAGACTTACCAGGGACACCAATAGTAGCGAGGATGGGATAGTAAATAAATTGACTCATCTTCAGAGCAAAATAGAGCCGCTGTTCTAATGTTATCCAATAATAATCTGCAGTAAGATAGTCAAACCAATAAGATAAACTCCTGTCACTTGTTGTAACATTCCAATCTATTGTTCTCAGATTCTGCCCCATTGTTGTAACATTCCAATCTATTGTTCTCAGATTCTGACCCATTGTTGTAACATTCCAATCTATTGTTCTCAGATTCTGACCCATTGCTGTAACATTCCAATCTATTGTACAGATTCTGATCTCTCCTCTCCCGCTCTCTGCAGCCCACGGATCCCTTTTAGTGCCGGAGCTGATGGTCCCGCTAACACTTTCGGAAAGCACATTGAAAGGGGTCCTGCATTAATAGAAGAGGGAAACCCTCCAGTGACACCATTAGGGTCCATGGAGACTGACATTAATTACAGTCAATGAACAAACAGGTTCAGTTAACCCCTTTCAATTCAACACTTTTTGTACCACAATAAAGTAGAACATTTACCCAGTCTGCATGGGTTTTGTGAGGGTTACTGAAGGAAGGAATGGTGGAAATGACAGAAGCACTGGACAAAATCTTTCAGTCATCCTTGGATATGGGAGTGATGCCAGAGGTCTGGAGGATTGTCAATGTTACACCCTGTTTAAAAAGGAGAGGTTGGGTAAACCCTGTAACTATCAGTCTAATGTTGGTGGTTGGAAAATTCTCGAGGTCATAACCCAACACATAAATATATCCTGTTTGTAAAACACGGGATAATAAATGACAAGCAGCACGGAAAGGTTAATGAAATATCATTCCTGAAAATCTTCATCAAGTTCGTTGAGGACGTAACTGTGATTGTTTCATGTAATATAATCATAGAAAGTTTAAGATACAGAAAGAGGTCATTTGGCCCATTGTGTCTGCACCGGCCGAAAGATGATCCACCTATTCTAATCCCATCTTCTAGCATTTGATCCATAGCCCTGCAGATAATGACACTTGAGGTGAACATCCAGATTCCTTTTCACTGAGTGGAGGGATTCTGCTTCAACTATCCTTTCAGGCAGTAATTTCCAGACTCTCACTATAAACAGGGGATGCAATACTGAACCCTGTGGAACGCCACTGTCAACAGTCCTCAGGTCAGTAAAATATCCGTCAACAACTACACTTTAATAAAAACAAGACATGCTGGAAATACTCAGCAGGTTTGGCAGCATCTGTGGAGAGAGAAGCAGAGTTAACGTTACAGGTCAGTGACCCTTCATCATTGACCTGAAACGTTAACTCTGCTTCCCCCTCCACAGATGTTGCCAGACCTGCTGAGTATTTCCAGCATTTCGTGTTTTTACTTCAGATTTCCAGCTTCCGCAGTATTTTGCTTTTATTATAACAATTACCCTTTGTTTCTTGCCACTGAGCCCATTTTGTATTTTTGGGTGGACAAGTTGCTCCTCAACTCCCCGCTAATCCTTCTTCCAAGCACTTTAAGTTACTGCCCCCTAGTCACTGATCTCTCTGCTAAGGTGAATAGACTCTTCACCTCCACTCTATCCAGACCCCACAAAATTATGTCCATTTCAATCAGATCTCCCTTCAGCCTTCTCTGTTCCAAGTAGAACAACCCCAACTTGTCTAATCTTTCTTCATAGCTGCATTTTTCCAGTCCTGGCAAACATCCTTGTAAATCTCCTCTGTACCCTCTCCAGCGCAATTCCATCCTTTGTGCAATTAGGTGACCAGAACTGCAGAGTACTCAGGTTGTGGCCCAACCAATGATTTATACAGTTCCAGCATAACCTCACTGCTCTTGTATTCTATACCTCAGCTAATAAAGGAAAGGATTCCATATGCCTTCTTAACAACCTTATCGACCTGACCTGCTACATTCAGGACATCAGTGGACATTCTCTCCAAGGTCCCTCACTTCCTCTACACTTCTCAGTATTTTCCGATTGATCGTCTATCCCTTTGCCTTGTTTGACCTCCTCAATTGCATCGTCTCATACTTAACCAGGCTGAATTCTATTTGTCACTTTTCTGCCATCAATATTTTCCTGCAGCCTAGCTATCCTCCTCGCTACCTACCGCACGGCCAATCTGTGTTCCATCTGCACACATCTTGATCATGCCCCCTACATTTACGTTCAAATCGTTAATATATACTACAAAAAGCAGGGGACCCAGTACTGAGCCCTGTGGAACGCCACTGGAAACAGACCTCAAGTCAGAAAGTCACCCGTCAACAATTACCCTTTGTTTCCTGTCACTGAGCCAATTTTGTATCCAGCTTTCTGCATTTCCCTGGATTCCATGGGACTTTATTTGTTTTACCTAGTATGCCACATGGGACCTTGTCAAAAGCCTTGCCAAAATCCACGGAGACCATATCATTTGCACTACCCTCATCTATCATCCTTGCGACTTCTTCGAAAAATTCAATCAAGTTGGTCAAACAATATATTCCCTTATCAAATCCATGCTGACTGTCCTTGATTGACCTGAGCCTTTCTAAGTGACAGTTTATCCTGTCTCTCAGAATACATTCCAATAATTGGCCCACTACTGAGGTTACACTGATTGGCCTGCAATTATTCGGTCTATCTCTTGCTCCATTTTTAAAGAGGTACAATGTTAACACTTCACCAATCCTCTGGCACTATACCTGTATCCAGTGAGGATTGCAAAATGATGGTCAGACCCTCTGCTATTTCCTCTCTCACTTCTTTTGACAGCCTGGAATACATTTCATCTGGCCCTGGTGATTTATCAACTTTCAAAGATGCTAATCCCATTAATACTTCCTCTCTCCCTATGTATATCACATCCAATAATTCACACTCCTCCTCCTTAACCACAGTATCTGCATCGTTCCCCTCTTTTGTTAAGAGAGATACAAAGTGCTCATTAAGAACCTTATCAACATCTTCCGCCCCTACTCATGTATATCCACTTATGTATATAGATTTTCAAACGGCCTGTGATCAACTGACATTTCATAGACTTGTCATGACATGGATTAATGTGACAGTGATAGTGTGGATATTTCATAGCCTTGTCATGACATGGATTTATGTGACAGTGATAGTGTGGATATGACACTGACTCAGGGACAGAAAGCAGAGAGAAGTGGTGAACAGTCATTGTTCAGACTGGAGGTGGAGGGGAGTATACAGTACTGCTTCTCAGGGTTGGATTCACTCAGCGTGATATCAAGAAACGATTGAAGGCACGGGATACTGCAAAGGCTATGGGCCCTGACAATATTCCTGAAATAGTACTGAATACCTGTGCTCCAGAACTTCCGTTCCCCCATCAAACTGTTCAAGTACAGCTGCAATATTGGCATCTACCCGTCAATGTGCAAAATTGCCCAGCTATTTCCTGTACACAAAAAGCAGGACAAGTCCAACCCGGCCAATTACCGCCCCATCAGCCTATTCTCAATCATCAGTAAAGTGATGGAAGGTGTCATCGACAATGCTATCAAACAGCACTTGCTTAGCAATAACCTGCTTAGTGACGTTCAGTTTGGGTTCCGCCAGGGTCACACAGCTCCTGACCTCATTACAGCCTTGGTTCAAACATGGACAAAGGGGCTGAATTCAAGAGGTGACTGCCTTGACATCAAGGCAGCATTTGACTGAGTATGGCATCAAGGAGCCAGAGCAAAAATGGAGTCAGTGGGAATCAGCGGGAAATCTCTCTGCTGGTTGGAGTCATACCGAACGCAAAGGAAGATGGTTGTGGTTGTTGCAGGTCAATCATCTCAACTCCAGGACATCACTGCAGGAGTTCCTCAGGGTAGTGTCTGAGACCCAACCATCTTCAGCTGCTTCATCAATGACCTTCCTTCAATCACCAGACCAGAAGTGGGGATGTTGGCTGATGATTGCACAATTTACAGCACCATTCGTGACTCCTCAAATACTGAAGCAGTCTGTGTAGAAATGCAACAAGACCTGGACAATATCAAGGCTTGGGCTGCTAATTGGCAAGTCTCATTCGCACTGCACTAGTGTCAGGCAATGACCATCTTCCACAAGAGAGAATCTAATCATCTCCCTTGACATTCAATGACATTACCAAAGCTGAATCCACCACTATCAACATCCTAGGGGCTACCATTGACCAGAAACGGAACAGGAGTAGCCATATAAATACCATGGCTCAAAGAGCAGGCCATAGGCGAGGAATGCTGAGGCGATTAACTCACCTCCTGACTCCCCAAAGCCATTCCACCATCTGTAAGGCACAAGTCAGGAGTGTGATGGAATACTCTCCGCTTGTCTGGATGGGTGCAGCTCCAACAACACTCAAGAAGCTCGGCACCATCCAGTACAAAGCAGCCCGCTTGATTGGCACCCCATCCACGACATTCACTCCCTCCACCACCGAAGCACAGTGGCAGCAGTGTGTACCATCTACAAGATGCACTGAAGCAACACACCAAGGCTCCTTAGACAGCACCTTCCAAACACACAACCTCTGCCACATAGAAGGGCAAGGGCAGCAGATGTATGGAAACACCACCACCTGCAAGTTCCTCTCCAAGCCACACACCATGCTGATTTGACACTATCTTGCCGTTCTTTCACTGTCGCTGGGTTAAAATGCTGCAACTTCCTTCCTAACAGCACTGTGGGTGTACCTACCCCACATGGACTGCAGTGGTTCAAGAAGGCAGCTCACCACCACCTTCGCATGGTCAATTAGAGATGGACAATAAATGCTGGCCTGGCCAGCGATGTCCACAACCCATGAATGAATTTTTAAAAATGATGCCAGCGAAGTAAAGGGCTGTAAATGTTACACCCTGTTTAAAGAAGGAGAGGTTTGATAAGCCCTGTAACTATCAGTCTGACGTTGATTCTTGGAAAATTCTGGAGGCCATAACCCAGCACAAAAATATTTCTTACTTGTAAAATCATGTCTTAATAAATGACAAGCAGCAGGGATAGCATCATGGAAAATCATCTCTGATAACCTTGATAGTTTGTTGACAGAATTGTGAGTGTTAACGAGGATAGCGTGTTTCGTGTTGTAGAATCATAGAATCGTAGACAATTTAAGGCACAGAAAGAGGCAACTTGGCCCATCGTGTCTGTGCCAGCCGAAATGTTATCCACCTATTCTAATCCCACATTCCAGCACTTGATCCGCAGCCCTGCAGATTATGACACTTGAGGTGCACATCCAGACTCCTTTTGAATGAGTCGAGGGTTTCTGCCTCAACCATCCTTTCATGAAGTGAGTTACAGACCCTCACTAAAAGCATGGCACCCAGTACCGAGCCCTCTGGAACACGACTGGAAACAGTCCTCCAGTCAATACCCGTCAACAATTACCCTTTGCTTCCTGTCACCGACGCAATTTTTTATTTCTGGGTGAGCATGTTTTTCTTCAACTCCCTTCTGAAAGTTCTATCAATCACTTTAAATCTATGTCCCCTAGTCACTGACATTTCCGCTAACGTGAATAGACCCTTCACCTCCACTCAATCCAGGCCCCACAAAATGTTGTTCATTTCAATCAGATCTCCCCTCAAGCCTTCTCTGTTCCATGAAGAACAACCCCAGCCTATCCAATCTTTCCTCATAGCTGCATTTTTCCAGTCCTGGCAACATCCTCGTAAATCTCCTGTGTACCCTTTCTAGTGCAATTACATCCTTTCTGTTACCAGAACTGCACACAGTATTCAAGTCGTGGCCTAACCAATGATTAAGACAGTTCCAGCATAACCTCCCAGCTCTTTCATTCTATACCTCGGCTAAAAAGGGAAATGATTCCACATGCCTTCTTAACTGCCTTATTGACCTCTCCTGCTATCTTCAGGGATCTGTGGGCATTCACTTCAAAGTCCCTTACTTCCTCTATACTTCTCAGTATTGTCCTAGTAATCGTGTATTCCTTTGCTTGTTTGAGCACCCCAATAGCATCACCTCACACTTATCCAGGTCGATTCCCATTTTTCTGCCCATCTCACCAGAACGTCAATATCTTCCTGCAGCCTACAGCTATCCTTCTCGCTATCCGCCACATGGCCAACCTTTGTGTCGTCTGCAAAAGTCTTGATCATACCCCCTAAATTTATGTCTAAATCTTTAATATAGACCAGAGAAAGCATGGGACCCATTACTGAGTCCTGTGGAATGACAATGGAGACAGTCCTCCAGTCGCAAAAATACTTGTCAATAATTACCCTGTGTTTCCTGCCACTGAGCCAATTGTGTATCCGCCTTGCTGCATTTCTCTGGATGCCATGGGATTTTATTTTTTGAACCAGTCTATCATGTGGGACCTTGTCAGAAACCTTACTAAAAGCCATGTAGACCACATCAACTGCACTACCCTCATCTATATTCCTTGTAACAGCTTCAAAAAATTCGATCAATTTGGTCAAACAAGAGAGTCACTTAACAAATCCATGATGACTATCCTTGATAAACCTGTGCCTTTCTAAGTGACAGTTTATCCCGTCTCTCAGAATAGATTCCAATAATTTGCCCACTACTGAGGTTAGACTGAGTGGCCTGACATTATTCAGACAATCCTTCTCTGCATTTTTAAACAGAGGTACAACGTTAGCAATTCTCCAATACTCTGGCAAAACAACTGTATCTAGTGAGATTGGAAAATGATGGTAGGCAGACCCTCTGCTATTTCCTCTCTTGCTTCTTTGAACAGCCTGGGGTACATTTCATCCGGCCCTGGTGATGTTTCAACTTTCAAGGATGCTGATCCCATTAATGCTTCCTCTCTCCCTATGTTTATTATATCCAATAATTCACACTCTTCCTCCTTAACGACAATATCTAAATCCCCCCTTTTCTAAAGACATACGCAAAGTGCTCAATAAGAACCATACCAATATCTTCCACATTTATACAAAGGTTACCTTTCTGATCTATTATGGGGCCTACTCTCCCCTTAGTTATCCTCTTCCTCTTAATGTATTAAGAAAACATCTTTGGGTTCACCTTGATTTTGCTTGCTAATGTTCTTTCATACCCTCACTTTCCTTTCCTAACTTCCTTTTTGATTTGACCCCTCCACTTTCTATACTCCTCTCGGCTTTCTGCAGTATTAAGTTCTCAGTGTCGGACAGAAGCTTTGCTTTTCTGCGTTATCCTACCCTGTCGGCTCCTTGACATCCATGGGACTCGAGATTTGGCCGCCTCACCCTTTTTCCTTGTGGGAACATGTTTATCCTGAACCTCTGGAATCTCCCCTTTGAATGCCTCCCACTGCTCTGAGACTGAATTACCTTCAAACAGCTGTTTCCAGTCCACTTTCGCTCCTCAGTTTAGTAATATTCGCCTTTCCCCATTGAGAACTCGAACTGCTGATATATCTCTTGTCCTGCTCCATAATTAAGTTAAAACTAACTGAATTATGATCACTCCCACCAAAATGCTCTTCCCTGCCACTCCTTCCACCTGCCCATCTTCATTTCCTAAAACAATGTCTAAAACTGCACCCACTGTTGTTGGACTTGCTACATCCTGGCCAAAAACGTTCTCCTGAATGCACCTCAAGATTTCTGTTCCCTTAATTCTTTTCATACTAAAATTATCCCAGTTAATATTGGGGTAATTAAAATCCCCTACTATTACTGCCCTATTGTTCTTGCACTTCTCAGAGACTTGCCTTCATATCTGCTCTTCTATCTCCCTCGGACTGTTTGGCTGACGGGATCACACTCCCAGCAGTGAGATTGCCCCTTTTTGGTTCCTTAGCTCAATCCATATCGCCTCAGTTGATGAACCTTCCAACATATCATCCCTCCTCACAGCTGTAATAGATTTCTTGACCGAAATTGCCACTTCCCCTCCTTTCTTATCCCCCTCCCTATCGTGTCTGAAAACCCTGTAACCAGGAACGTTGAGCTGCCATTCCTGTCCCTCCTTCAGCTATGTTTATGTGATAGCTATGATATCATACTGCCATCTGTCCACCTTGCCCTCAGCTCATCTACTTTATTTGCTATACTCCTTGCATTGAAATAGATACCCTTGAGCACAGCCAAACACTTAAAAAAAATTCTAACCCTCTTTTCCTCTGTTTTCTAGACTCATCCATTAATTTTCTGCCTTCTATTTTCATTTCAGGTTTTGTCCCAACTGAGTCTACCCTCAGGTCCCCACCTCCCTGCAAAACTAGTTTATACCCTCCCCGACAGCACTAGCAAAACATTCTGCAAGTAACTCAGTCCCGGCTCCAATCAGGTGCAACCAGTCAGGCCTGTGCAGGTCCCATCTCCTCCAGAGCCGGTCCCAATATCCAGGAATCTGAAGCCCTCCCTCCTGCACCGTCTTCCCAGCCACGCATTCATCTGTTTTAGTTTTCTATTTCTATACTCAGCTGTGCATGGCACTGGGACTAATCCAGAAGTTGCTACTTTGAGGTCCTGCTGGCTAATTTCTTCCCAAGCTCCATAAATTCTGACTGCAGGACGACATTCCTCTTTCTACCTCTGCTGCTGGTTCCAATGTGGACCATGACTGCTGGTTGTTCCCCTTCTCCTTCAGGATGCTCTGCAGTCGCTCAGTGACATCCTTGACCCTGGCACCAGGGAAGCAGCACACCATCCTCGATTCGCGTCTGTGGCCACATAAACGCCTGCCTGTTCCCCTGACTACTGATCACTTTGGCTCTTCCAGTCATCCCTCTACCCCGATCTGCAGCTCTGCCACCCGTGTTGACACTTTCTTCTGAGTGGTTTGGATTTGGAATGCACTGTCTGATAGGCTGATGGATACAGATTCAATAGTAGATCCCAAAAGGGAATTGGATAAATATCTAATGGAGAAAAAATGCAAGGATATAGTGAAAGAGCCAGGGAGTGGGACTAACTGGATTGCTCTTTGAAAGGGGCAGCACAGACTTGATGAATGGCCTCATTCAGTTTGTGCTATTCTATGATTCTATGATGGTTCCCACCTGGACTTTCACAATATTCCAATCCTTTCACAAGGCGTTTGAGAAAGTACCACATAAAAGCCGTGTTACCGAATTAGAAACACATGGGATAAAAGGACCAATGTCAGCTGTGGCTCAGTTTGTAGCTCTCTCCCCTTTCAGGGGCAAGCTTCCAGGATCAAGTGTCACTGCAGGACTTGATTACAAGAATCAATGCTGACATTGCAGTGCAGTACTGACGGTGTGCTGCACTGTCAGAGGTGCAGTCTATCGAATGAAACTTTAAACCAAGTTGCAGTCTGCCCTCTCAGGTGGATGTTAAAGATCCCATCGCACTATGCAGAAGCAGAGCAGGGGAATTATTCCCGGTGTCCTGGTCAATATTTTTTCCTTCAATCAACATCACAAAAACCCATCTGATCATTCTCACATTGCTGCTTGGGGGATCTTGCTGTGCAGAAATTGTCTGCCTGTTTCTTACATTACAAGAGTGACTTCACTTTAAGAAGTATACATTGGTTGCAAATCACTTTTTTGACATGCAGTGGTCATGAAAGGCGTTTCATAAATGGAAGTCTGTTTTTTATTTTCAATGTCAGCATGCGGGAAATTAGCGCAGTGACAGAAAGGAGACAGTAGTGGAGAATGTTATTCTTCAGCCTGGAGGGAAGTACACAGTGGGGTTCCCCAGGGTCACTGTTGGGATCACAGTTTTTTTTTAAGAGATGCAGCATTGAAACAGGCCCTTCGGCCCACCGAGTCTGTGCCGACCATCAACCACCCATTTATACTAATCCTATACTAATTCCATATTCCTACCACATCCCCACCTGTCCCTATATTTCCCTGCCACATACCTATACTAGGGGCAATTTATAACATCCAATTAACCTATCAACCTGCAAGTCTTTGGCATGTGGGAGGAAACCGGAGCACCCGGAGGAAACCGACGCAGACACAGGGAGAACTTGCAAACTCCACACAGGCAGTACCCAGAATTGAAACCGGGTCGCTGGAGCTGTGAGGCTGCGGTGCTAACCACTGCGCCACTGTGCCGCCCCAGTTGATGTATGTTAATACAATGGGCTTGTGTACAGAGGGGATAATGTCAAAGTTGGCAGGAAACTCAGAAATGTTAATAAACGGTGAGAAGGATAGTAACAGACTTCAGGACGACAGCGACTGACCAGTGAAATGAGCAGGAACATGGCAAATATAAATGAACACAGTGAAGTGTGAAGTGAGACATTTGGGTAGGAAGTGTAAGGGAAGGCAACAGAAACAAAGGGGTATTGTTTAAATGAGGAGACAGGAACAGAGACTCGTAACGTTAACTCTGCTTCTCTTTCCACAGATGCTGCCAGACCTGCTGAGTGACTCCAGCATTTCTTGTTTTTGTTACAGAGAGACTTGGTGTGTATTCAGACAGATCTTTGAAGGCCGCACGAAAGGTTGACAAGTTTATGTCTGATATCACAGACATCAGGTAGAAAATACTATTGAGAAACAGGCTGAATATTGAAAGTCCAGAGGGGAAGTGAAAAAGCAAATAAGGGAAGCAAAGAGAGAGCATGAAAAGAGGCGAGCATTAAAGGAAATCCCTAAGTTTTCTATCGGCATCTAAATAGTAAAAGGGTAGTAAAAGGAACAATGGGGCCGACTCAGGACCATAAAGGGGATATGCACATGGAGGCAGAGGATATAGCTGAGGTACTAAATGAATAATTTCCACCTGTCTTTACCAAGGAAGAAGATATGAAATCCTTTCCTTTATTAGCCGAGGTATAGAATATACGAGCAGGGAGGTTATGACAGAATTGTATAACTCATTGGTTAGGACACAACTTGAGTACTGTGTGCAGTTCTGGTCACCTCATTACAGAAAGGATGTAATTGCACTAGAGAGGGTACACAGAAGATTTACGAGGATGTTGCCAGGACTGGAAAAATGCAGCTCTGAGGAAAGATTGGACAGGCTGGGATTGTTCTCCTTGAAATAGAGAAGGCTGAGGGTAAATCTGATTGAAATGTACAAAACTGAGAGTAGAGTGGAGCTGAAGGGTCCATTCACCTTAGCAAAGAGGTCAGTGGCGAGGGGGCATGGACTTAAAGTGATTGGCAGAAAGACTAAAAGGGAGCTGCGGATTTTATTTTTCACCCAGCGGGTGGTCAGAGTCTGGAACTCACTGTCCGAAAGGGTAGTTGAGGCAGAAACCAACAACTCATTCAAAAGGTGTCTGGATGTGCACCTCAAGTGCTGTAATCTATCAAATGCTGGAAGGTAGGATTAGAATGGATGGATCGTTTTTTGGACAGCATAGACACGATGGGCCAAGTGGTCTCTCTGTGTGCCATAAACTGTCTATGATTCTAAGATGCAACCCAGGCAATGTTGAAAGAGGAGATAAGTCAGACACTAGTGGGGTTTAAAATTGATAAAGAGGAAGTATTAGATAGGCTGTCTGGACTTAAATTGAATAAAGCACCAGGACCAGATGAGATGTATCCAAAGATACTGAGGGAAGTGAGGGTGGAAATCGCAGAGGCACTGGACATAATTTTTCAGTCTTTCTTAGACTCGGGGTGATGCCAGAGGACTGGAGAATTGTAAACGTTACACCCTTGTTCAAAAAGGGTGTAAAGATAAGGCCAGCAACTACAGGCCTGTCAGTTTAACTTCGGTGGTGGGAAAACTTCCAGAAAGAAATAATCTTGGACAAAGCTAATAGTCACATGGACAAATGCGAGTTAATTAAACAAGCCAGCATGGATTTCTTGAGAGAACATCATGTTTAACTAATTTGCTGGAGATGTTTGAGGTGGTATCAGAGAGAGTTGATGAGGGCAATTCTGTTGATGTGGTGTACATTGACTTTCATATAACGGTCTATTCAGTTTCAAATGAACCTGCCTCCACCATTCTCAAGCAGTGCATTCCAGACATTTAACTATTCCCTGCATGCAAAAACCTTTTGATACAATGCCACACAACAGACCTGTGAGCAAACTTGTAGCTCATAGAATAAAAGGGACATTAGCAACATGGATAAGAAATTAGCTGAGTGACAGGAAACAAAGAGTAGTGGTTAATGGATGTTGTACAGGCTGGAGGAAGGTTTGTGGTGGAGTTCCCCAGACATCAGTGTTCGAATCCTTGCTTTTCCTGATATATATTAAGGACCTAAGCCTGGGTGTACAGGGCACAATTTCAAAGTTTGCAGCTGATACGAACGTTGGAAGCATTGTGAACTGTGAGGAGGATAGTGTAGAACTTCAAAAGGACACACACAAGTTGCTGGAATGGGCAGACAGGTGGCAGATGAAGTTCAATACAGAGAAATGTGAAGTGATTCATGTTGGTACGAAGAACATGGGGTGACAATATACAATTCTATAGGGTGTTCAGGAGCAGAAGAACCTCTGTGTATATGTGCAGAAGTCATTGAAGGCGGCAGAACAGGTTGAGAAAGTGTTTAATAAAGCATGCAGTATCCTGGGCTTTATTAATAGGGGCATAGAGTACAAGAGCAAATAAGTTATATTGAACTTATATAAGACACTATTTCAGCTTCAGCTCTGGTATTGTGTTCAGTTCTGGGTGCCACACTTGAGGAAAGACGTGAGGGCATTGGAGAGAGTGCAGAAAAGATTGACCAGAATCATTCCCAGGTTGAGGAATTTTAGTTATGAAGATAGATTGGAGAAGTTAGGACTGTTTTCCTCGGAGAAGGCCGAGAGGTGATTTATTAGAGGTTTCAAAAATCATGAGGTGTCTGCATAGAGCAGATAGAGGGAAACAGTTCCCACTCGTGAAAGGATCGAGAACGAGAGGGCACAGATTTAAAGTCATGGGTAAAAGAAGCAAAGACGACCTGAGGAAAATATATTTTCACACAGTGCGTGGTTAGAGTCTGGAATGCACTGCCTGAGAGTGTGGTGGAGGCAGGTTCAACTGAAGCTGAATAGATTGTTATATGAGAAGGAAGAATGTGCAGGATTACAGGAAGAAGGCAGGGAACGGCGTTAGGTGAATTGCTCATTCGGAGACCCAGTGCAGATACGAAAGGCTGAATTGGTCCTTCTGTGCTGTAATAATTCTCTGATGTTTTTATTACAGGATGCTGACCGAGGGGACACTGTGATGGGGCGTCTCAGATGGGTGTAATGGTGGAGAATGGGGAATTCATGGCTGGAAAGGGAAGTTGTCCTATGGGAACTGGAATCTTAGCAGGGACTCTCCGACAGCCTGTACGGGTCGAAGGCATCGAGGAAATATCCTCCCTGCCTCCTCCTCCTGAGGTGTCCTCCGGATTCCTGGTGCCAATGCCTGTGTCCTCATGATGGTGATGATATGAAGGGTGCAGCAGAACACCATGAACTCAGGCACCTGCTCCAGTGTGTACTGGAGGGCACTCCCCGAGCGGTTCAGACATCGGAAGCATTGCTTCATCACACCGATGGTCTGTTCCACCATGTTCCTGGTGACTCCATTGCTCACATTATACACATGCTAATTGCGTAACTAACGGTTGATGGTGGGAGGTGGATTGAGGGTGTAGAAGCATGGGCTGTGTCCAGAGGGGATTCATTTGTCTCCAAGGAGCTACATTCTGGTTCTTCATGGAGCCCCGATGTGTTGGGACCGGCTGACCGCTTCAGAATGAAGGGATGGTGGCTGCTGCCAGGATGGTGGACATTCACCAACATGACGTACTGGCCATGCTCACACACCAACTGCACATTGATGGAGTGAGAGTTCTTTCAGTTCCTGTACCTCAACCCATGGGTTGACATGGGGCCCCGCAGATCAACCTACACCATCAGGAATCCCGCTATCCTGACAAAGCTACGGGATCTCTCATCCTGCTTCTACCTGCTGACGGAGATATTGATGATATTGATGGTCACCCTCACCTCCCAGAATTATCAATGGACAACACACAGGCCTAGTAACTACTGGCCAGTTAGTTTAACATCAGTTGTGAGGAAAGTTTTAGAAGCAATAATCAGGGGAAAAGGACAACACACACTTGGAGAGATTGAGTTAATTAAGGATTGTCAGCACGGATTTCTAAAAGGCACATCATGATTGATGAAGTAATTTAATTTATTTAGAAAATCAGAGAAGGTTGATGAAGGGAATGTGGTGGATGTTGTCTACGTGGATTTTATGTAATTATTTGACGAAGAAACACACAGAAGCTTGGCTAACAAAATTGAACCTCACGGAATAGCATCTAATTGGATCAAAAATTGTCCATAGGACATAAAAAAGAGAAATGTGTTAAATGGTTGTTTTTCAGACTGGAGGATGGTAGACAGTGATGTTCCCCAAGGGTCAGTGCTTAGGACCATTGTTTGTTTTTTTGCTATATCTGAGTTACATGGATCAAGGAATACAGAGTAGAATTTCAAAATGTTGCGATGATACCAATCTTGGAGGTGTGGTAAACAGTGAGGATGTTGCAAACCACCTGAAGCAGGATATAGATAGGCTAGCAGAATGGACAGAGAAGTGGCAGTTGGAATTTCATACAACGGAGTGTGAGGTGATGTATTTTGTCAGAAGGAATAGGAAGGTAATATAGACTTAATGACACAGTTCTAAAGATTGTGCGGGGACAGAGCTACCTGGGGCTGCATATGCATTGATCTGTGAAGGTGGCAGGACATATTAGGAGAGTGTTTAGCGAAGCATATCAGATTAGAATTAGAATTAGAATTAGAACATTACAGCGCAGTACAGGCCCTTCGGCCCTCGATGTTGTGCTGATCTTCTGACCTACACTATTCCATTTTCATTCATATGTCCATCCAATGACCACTTAAATGCCCTTAAAGTTGGCGAGTCTACTACTGTTGCAGGCAGGGCGTTCCACGCCCCTACTACTCTCTGCGTAAAGAAACTACCTCTGACATCTGTCCTATATCTTTCACCCCTCAACTTAAAGCTATGTCCCCTCGTGTTTGCCATCATCATCCGAGGAAAAAGACTCTCACTGTCCACCCAATCTAACCCTCTGATTATCTTATATGTCTCTAGTAAGTCACCTCTCCTCCTCCTTCTCTCTAACGAAAACAACCCCAAGTCCCTCAGCCTTTCCTCGTAAGACCTTCCTTCCATACCAGGCAACATCCAAGTAAATCTCCTCTGCACCCTTTCCAAAGCTTCCACATCCTTCCTATAATGCGGTGACCAGAACTGCACGCAATACTCAAGGTGCGGCCTCACCAGAGTTTTGTACAGCTGCATCATGACCTCGTGGCTCTGAAACTCGATCCCCCTACTAATAAAAGCTAACACACCATATGCCTTCT
This sequence comes from Heterodontus francisci, assembly GCF_036365525.1. Taxonomy (NCBI): domain Eukaryota; kingdom Metazoa; phylum Chordata; class Chondrichthyes; order Heterodontiformes; family Heterodontidae; genus Heterodontus; species Heterodontus francisci. Next base: position 1,030,579 of record NW_027141931.1, read on the forward strand.
TAACAGCCCTATTAACCTGGGTAGCAACTTTCAGGGATTTATGTACCTGGACACCAAGATCTCTCTGCTCATCTACACTACCAAGAATCTTCCCATTAGCCCAGTACTCTGCATTGCTGTTACTCCTTCCAAAGTGAATCACCTCACACTTCTCCGCATTAAACTCCATTTGCCATCTCTCAGCCCAGCTCTGCAGCCTATCTATGTCCCTCTGTACCCTACAACACCCTTCGACACTATCCACAACTCCACCGACCTTCGTATCATCCGCAAATTTACTAACCCACCCTTCTACACCCTCTTCCAGGTCATTGATAAAAATGACAAACAGCAGTGGCCCCAAAAAAGAACCTTGCGGTACACCACTAGTAACTAAACTCCAGGATGAACTTTTGCCATCAACCACCACCCTCTGTCTTCATTCAGCTAGCCAATTTCTGATCCAAAGCTCTAAATCACCTTCAACCCCATACTTCCGTATTTTCTGCAATAGCCGACCGTGGGGAACCTTATCAAACGCCTTACTGAAATCAATAAACACCACATCCACGGCTTTACCCTCATCCACCTGTTTGGTCACCTTCTCGAAAAACTCAATAAGGTTTGTGAGTCACGACCTACCCTTCACAAAACCGTGCTGACGATCGCAAATGAACTTATTCTTTTCAAGATGATTATAAATCCTATCTCTTATAGCCCTTTCCAACATTTTACCCACAACCGAAGTAAGGCTCACAGGTCTATAATTACCAGGGCTGTCTCTACTCCCCTTCTTGAACAAGGGGACAACATTTGCTATCCTCCAGTCCTCCGGCACTACTCCTGTAGACAATGACGACATAAAGATCAACAACAACGGCTCTGCAATCTCCTCCCTGGCTTCCCAGAGAATCCTAGGATAAATCCCATTTGGCCCAGGGGACTTATCTATCTTCACTCTTTCCAAAATTGCTAACACCTCCTCCTTGTGAATCTCAATCCCATCTAGCCTAGTAGGCTGTATCTCAGTAATCTCCTCGGCAACATTTTCTTTCTCTACTGTAAATACTGACGAAAAATATTCATTTAACGCTTCGCCTATCTCCTCTGATTCCGCACACAACTTCCCACTACTATCCTTGATTGGCCCTGTTCTAACTCTTATCATTCTTTTATTCCTGATATACCTATAGAAAGCCTTAGGATTTTCTTTGATCCTATCCGCCAATGACTTCTCGTGTCCTCTCCTTGCTCTTCTTAGCCCTCCCTTTAGATCCTTCCTGGCTAGCTTGTAACTCTCAAGCGCCCTAACTGAGCCTTCACGTCTCATCCTAACATAAGCCGCCCTCTTCCTCTTGACAAGCGGTTCAACTTCTTGAGTAAACCACGGCTCCCTCGCTCGACAACTTCCTCCCTGCCTGACAGGTACATACTTATCAAGGACACGCATTAGCTGCTCCTTGAATAAGCTCCACATTTCGTTTGTGCCCATCCCCTGCAGTTTCCTTCCTCATCCTACACATCCTAAATCTTGCCTAATCGCGACATAATTTCCTATCCCCCAGCTATAATTCTTGCCCTGCGGTATATACCTGTCCCTGCCCATCGCTAAGGTAAACCTAACCGAATTGTGATCACTATCGCCAAAGTGCTCACCTACATCTAAATCGAACACCTGGCCGGGTTCATTACCCAGTACCAAATCCAATGTGGCATCGCCCCTGGTTGGCCTGTCCACATACTGTGTCAGAAAGCCCTCCTGCACACACTGGACAAAAACAGACCCATCTAAAGTACTCGAACTATAGTATTTCCAGTCGATATTTGGAAAGTTAAAGTCCCCCATAACAACTACCCTGTTACTCTCGCTCCTGTCGAGAATCATCTTAGCTATCCTTTCCTCTCCATCTCTGGAACTATTCGGAGGTCTACAGAAAACTCCCAACAGGGTGACCTCTCCTCTCCTGTTTCTAACCTCGGCCCAGACTACCTCAGTAGACGAGTCCTCAAACGTCCTTTCTGCCGCTGTAATACTTTCCTTGATTAACAATGCCACACCCACCCCCCCCCCTCTTTTACCCTCTTCTCTGTTCTTACTGAAACATCTAAATCCCGGAACCTGCAACATCCATTCCTGCCCCTGCTCTACCCATGTCTCTGAAATGGCCACAACATCACGATCCCAGGTACCAACCCATGCTGCAAGCTCACCCACCTTATTCCGGATGCTCCTGGCGTTGAAGTAGACACTCTTTAAACCAAGTTCTTGCTTGCCAGTGCCCTCTTGCGTCCTTGTAACATTATCCCCTACCTCACTACTCTCAACAGCCTGTACACTGGAACTACAATTTAGGTTCCCATTCCCCTGCTGATCTTGGACTTCATCATTAGAGACAATGAATTCAAAAGGATACTGGATGGACACACGAAGGAGATGATCTTGAAGGGATACGGGGACTGACTGGGTGAGTGGGACTGACTGGATTGTTCCACAGGGAGCGGGCACTGAGGGGCCGAATGGCCATCTTCTGTGCCATAAATGTATCTACCACTCTCTATGACTCTATGTTTGATATGTCTCCTGCTCCTGCGTGGAAATATTCAGATACATAGAAGTTCAATGAAACTGTGACCTTAACAGCCACTGACAACTCCGTCCTCACCCTGGTGTGAGAAAGAACAAAAGAAAACAGAACCTTACAGCACAGGAACAGGCCCTTCGGCCCTCCAAGCCTGCGCCGATCCAGATCCTCTATCTGAACATTCGCCTATTTTCAAAGGGTCTGTATCTATTTGCTTCCTTCCCATTCATGAATATGTCTCGATACATCTTAAAAGACGCTATCGTGCCCGCGTCTACCACCTCCGCTGGCAAGGCGTTCCAGGCACCCACCACCCTCTGCGTAAAGAACTTTCCACGCATATCCCCCCTAAACATTTCCCCTCACACTTTGAACTCGTGTCCCCTAGTAATTGAATCCCCCACTCTGGGAAAAAGCTTCTTGATATCCACCCTGTCTATACCTCTCATGATTTTTACACCTCAATCAGGTCCCCCCTCAACCTCCGTCTTTCTAATGAAACTAATCCTAATCTGCTCAACCTCTCTTCATAGCTAGCGCCCTCCATACCAGGCAACATCCTGGTCAACCTCCTCTGCACCCTCTCCAAAGCATCTACATCCTTTTGGTAATGTGGCGACCAGAACTGCACGCAGTGAGGCTCCAGGTCGTGTTGCAGGAGGTGACACAGTTCTGTGACCACCTCCTAATTGAATCACAGTTACCTCACACACTGCTCCTGGGTTAGGTGTGCATAGGAAAATTGCTCTTGGAAAACCCAGGGAGAGCAGGGCAGAGCCTTTTCCTCCTCTCACTTTACAGAGTTTGCCCTCTCTGCAGCCTCTGCTCCATTTCTTGGTCGTGTTGCAGACCCAGGGCCACTGTAACTACAGTCAAGAACAAATACCAAAGAACAGGACAGCACAGGAACAGACCATTCGGTCCTCCAAGCCTGCACCGATCTTGATGCCTGCCGAAACTAACACCTTCTGCACTTCCGGGGCCCATATCCCTCTATTCCCTTCCTATTTATGCATTTGTCAAGATGTCTCTTAAACGTAGCAATCGTATCTGCTTCTAACACCTCCCCTGGCAGCAAGTTTCAGGCACTCACCACCCTCAGTGTAAAAAACCTGCCTCGCAGATTCCCTCTAAACTTTGCCCCTCGCACCTTAAACCTATGACGCCTAGTAACTGACTCTTCCACCCTGGGAAAAAGCTTCTGACTATCCACTCTGTCGATGCCGCTCATAACTCTGTAAACCTCTATCATGTCGCCCCTCCACCTCCGTCGTTCCAGTGAAAACAATCCGGGTTTTTCCAACCTCTCCTCTTAACTAATGCCCTCCAGACCAGGCAACATTCTGGTAAACCTCCTCTGTACCCTCTCCAAAGCCTCCACATCCTTCTGGTAGTGTGGCGGCCAGAATTGCACGCAAAATTCCAAGTGTGGCCTAACTAAGGTTCTGTACAGCTGCAACATGACATGCCAATTTTTATACTCTGTGCCTCGTCCGATGAAGGCAAGCGTGCTGTATGCCTTCTTGAATACCTTATCCACCTGCGTTGCCACTTTCAGTGACCCGTGGACCTGTACGCCCAGATCTCTCTGCCTGTCAATACTCCGAAGGGTTCTGCCATTTACGGTATACCTCCCACCTGCATTAGACCTTCCAAAATGCATTACCTCACATTTGTCCGGATTAAACTCCATCTGCCATTTCTCCACCCAAGTCTCCAACCGATCTATATCCTGCTGTATATTCTGACAATCCTCATTATTATCTGCAACTCCGCCAACCTTTGCATCGTCCGCAAACTTACTAATCAGACCAGCAACATTTTCCTCCCAATTATTTGCACATACTACAAACAGCAAACGTCCCAGCACTGATCCCTGCGGAACACCACTAGTCACATCCCTCCATTCAGAAAAGCACCCATCCACTGATACCCTCTTTCTTCTATGACCGAGCCACTTCTGTATCCATCTTGCCAGCTCACCTCTGATCCCTTGTGACTTCACCTTTTGTCTTCCATGCGGGACCTTGTCAGAGGCTTTACTAAAGTCCATATAGATAACATCCAATGCCCTTCCTTCATCAATCATCTTCGTCACTTCCTCAAAAAACTGAATCAAATTAGTAAGACACGACCTCCCCTTCACAAAACCATGCTGTCTCTCGCTAATAAGTTCGTTTGTTTCCAAATGGGAGTAAATCCTGTCCCGAAGAATCCTCTCTAATAATTTCCCTACCACTGACGTAAGGCTCACAGGCCTATAATTTCCTGGATTATCCTTGCCACCCTTCTTAAACAAAGGAACAACATTGGCTTTTCTCCAGTCCTCTGGGACCTCACCTGTAGCCAATGAGGATGCAAAGATTTCTGTCAAGGCCCCAGCAATTTCTTCCCTTGCCTCCCTCAGCATTCTAGGGTAGATCCCGTCAGGCCCGGGAGACTTATCTATCTTATCGCTTTGCAAGACACCCAACACCTCCTCCTTTTTGATAATGAGATGACTGAGACTATCTGCATACCCTTCCCTCGGCTCATCATCCACCAAGTCCTTCTCTTTGGTGAATACTGATGCAAAGTACTCATTTAGCACCTCGCCCATTTCCTCTGGCTCCACGCATAGATTCCCATCTCTGTCCTTGAATGGGCCAACCCTTTCCCTGGTTACCCTCTTGCTCTTTATAAATGTATAAATAGCCTTTGGATTTTCCTTAAACCTGTTTGCCAATGACTTCTCATCACCCCTTTTAGCCTTCCTGACTCCTTGCTTAAGTTCCTTCCTACTGTCTTTATATTGCTCAAGTGCTTCGTCTGTTCATAGCCATCCAGCCCTTACAAATGCTTCCTTTTTCTTTTTGGCGAGGCTCACAATATCCAGTGTTATCCAAGCTTCCCGAAACTTGCCAAACTTGTCTTTCTTCCTCACAGGAACATGCTGGTCCTGGATTCTAATCAGCTGACGTTTGAAAGACTCCCACATGTCAGATGTTGATTTACCCTCAAAAATCCGACCCAATCTAAATTCTTCAGATCCTGCCTAATTTTGTTATAATTAGCCTTCCCCCAATTTTGCACCTTCACCTGAGGACTTCTCTTATCCTTAATCACAAGTACCTTAAAACTTATGGAATTATGGTCACTATTCCGGGAATGCTCCCCCACTGAAACTTCGACCACCTGGCCGAGCTCATTCCCCAATCACAGGTCCAGTACGGCCCCAGCCCTAGTTGGACTATATACATACTGTTTCAAGAAGCCCTCCTGGATGTTCCTCACAAATTCTGCCCCATCCAAGCACCTAGCATTAAGCGAGTCCCAGTCAATATTGGGGAAGTTAAAATCACCCACCACTGCAACCCTGTTACCTTTACATCTTTCCTAAATCTGTCTACATATGTGCTCCTCTACCTCACGCTGGCTGTTGGGAGGCCTGTAGTAAACCTCCAACACCGTGACTGCACCCTTCCTATTCCTGAGCTCCACCCATATTGACTCGCTGCATGACCCCTCTGATTTGTCCTCCCGCAGTACAGCTGTGTTATTCTCCTTAACCAGTAATGCAACTCCGTCACCCCTTTTACATCCCCCTCTATCCCGCCTGAAGCTTCCAAAGCCTGGAACATTTAGCTGCCAATCCTGCCCTTCCCTCCACCAAGTCTCTGCAATAGCAACAACATCATATTTCCAAGTACTAATCCAAGCTCTAAGTTCATCTGCCTTACCTGTTATACTTCTCGCATTGAAACAAATGCATTTCAGAACACCAGTCCCGCTGTGCTCAGAAACATCTTCCTGCTTGCTTTTCCTCTAAGTCCTACTGGCCTTCTTTACTATGTCCTCCTCATTTATTTCACTAGCTGTCCTACGGCTCTGGTTCCCACCCCCCTGCCACACTAGTTTAAACCCTCCCGAGTGACGCCAGCAAACCTTGCAGCCAGGATATTAGTGCCCCTCCAGTTTATATGCAACCCGTCCTTCTTGTACAGGTCCCATCTGTCCCTGAAGAGAGCCCAATGGTTCAGATATCTGAAACCCTCCCTTCTGCACCAGCTGCTCAGCCACGTGTTTAGCTGCACTATCTTCCTACTTCTAGCCTCACTGGCACGTGGCACAGGGTGTAATCCAGAGATTTACAACCCTCGAGGTACTGTTTTTTAACTTTCCACCTAACTCCCGAAACTCCCCCTGCAGGACCTCATCACTCTTCCTGCCTGTGTCCTTGGTACCGATATGTACCACAACCTCTGGCTGTTGACCTTCTCCCCTTCAGAATGCCCCATGTCCGTTCAGAGGCATCCTTGACCCTGGCACCAGGGAGGCAACATACATACCTGGAGTCTCTTTCACATCCACAGAAGGGCCTATCAGTGCCCCTGACTATAGAGTCCCCTATAACAATTGCTCTTCTGTGCTTTGTCCCTCCCTGCTGAGCAACAGTGCCAGCCGTGGTGCCACTGCTCTGGCTGCTGCTGTTTCCCCCTGATAGACCATACCTCGTCCAGAGTTGGGTCACCAAATCCTCTGCCCTCCCTGAATGTCTGCAGCAGCTCACAACACAACCTCCAACAAACCATCCACAGCACCTCCACTAACTTTACAATAACAGAAGTAAGTCAAAAGCCCCTCACCTGTAAGTTGGATGCCTGGTCCTTTTAAATAATACGAGAGGGGGTTCCTCATACTGCTGAATATATGTTCAGCTGAGAGTGACTAACACATGCGATCAGTGGAAATGTACAGACCAAGTTTCAAAGACGTACATCAAAGATGCCGGTATGGTACATTGACATCACATTCAAAACCATCCTCAGAGCAACAACACATACATGTTACGATTGAACTAGAGCCCTGCCCAGCATGGGCCACTCTGCAGGCCGCACGACAGGTGCCTGGCTGTACAGTTCACATCTCTCTATGGATCCCAGCTTCTGTACCGTCAGCACCAGCAGTGCTGTAGAGTCTAAAATAGTGGCTCGGGACAGATACAGTGGGAAAGGAATTCACTTCAGAAGGAGAAATGAGAAAAGATTGAAGTCAAAACATTTTCAGGAATATGAGAATGGGCAGGAGAATGGGACTAATTGGAGGGGTGAGGCCATGGAGGGATTCAAACACAAGAATGACTATATTAAAATTAAGGTGCTGCCAGACCGGGAGCCAATGTCGATCAGTGAGTACAGGGGTGATGGGTGATCGGGATTTGGTGTGAGTTAGGATACAGGCAGCAGAGATCTGGATGGTCTGTGGTTTATGGAGGTTTATAACTGTGAGGGTGACCAGGATAGAATTGGAATAGTCAAGTGTGGATTTAACAAAGAAACAGGTGAGGGTTTATGCAGCAGATTGGCTGAGACAGAGGTGGAGGTGGGGGATATTACAGAGGTGGTCATAGACAGGGTTGGTACTGGAGAGAATATGGAGATGGACTCAGCTCAGGTTTAAACCGAACACACCGATTGCAGACAGTCTGGTTCAGTCTCAGATATTGGACAGGGTGGTGCATTTGTTTCACAGATGGGGGATGGAGTTTGTGATGGAGACCAATGACACTGGCTTCAGTCTTCCCAAAATTTACATAACAGAACAGTATTTCAGTGAAACGGGGTTTACAATGCCCTACCGGGAAATAGAGACAGCAACAGCAGTAAAGATGAGAGAGCAAATGTCAAGAAATCCAATAAAGTTGGCAATGGTTTATAGAGCCAATAGCTGGACATATTCACCAGGAATACAACGGCAGCAAAAAGTGCAGAGTAAATTACAGGAGCAGTAATGCTGTTAAACTTGGTTTATATAATTAATAGCTAGATGGAGAGACTTTCCAGGGACACCAATAATAGGCAGGATGTGATAGTAAATGTATTGAATAATCTTCAGTGCGAGATGTATACGAGTGTTTAATGAGAACCAATCATAATATGTAGAAAGGTAGTAAAGATCCGAGGATAAACTCCTGTCCATTGTTGTAACATTCCAATCTGTTGTTCTCAGATTCTGACCAAGTGTTGTTACATTCCAGTCATTTGTTCTCAGATTCTGATCTATCCTTTCTCTCTCTCTGGAGCCGCTGATCTCTGTTGTGGTTGTGCCGGGGTTGATGTTCCAGCTGAAACTATGGGACAACACATGGGAGCCCCTTATTAATAGAAGATAGAAAACTTCCAGTGACACAATTAGGGTCCATGGAGACTGACATTATTTGCAGTCACTGAACAAACAGATTCAGTTAACCCTTTTCAATACAGTACTTTTTGTACCACAATAAAGTAGATCATTTACCCAGTCTGGATGGGATGCATGAGGGTTGCTGAGGGATGAAATGGTGGAAGTAGCAGAGGCACTGGCCAGCATATTCCAATCCCTCTTGGACATGGGAGTGATAACGTCATTTCACTGGCTCACCACTCTCTGGGTGAAGAAATTTCTCCTCATTTCAGTCCTGAAAAGTTTACCCCGTATCCTTAGACTATGACCCCTGGTTCTGGACTCCCCCACCATCGGGAGCATCCTTCCTGCAACTACCCTGTCAAGTCCTGTTAGAATTTTATAGGTTTCTATGAGATCCCTCTTCACTCTCCCGAACTCCAGCGAATATAATCCTAACTCTCCTCATACGTCAGTCCCTCCATCCCAGGAATCAGTCTGATAAACCTTCGTTGCACTTTCTCTATAGCAGGAACATCCTTTCTCGGAGAAGGAGACCAAAACTGCACACAATATTCCAAGTGCAGCCTCACCAAGGCCCTGTATAATTGCAGCAAGACATCCCTGCTCCTGTACTCGAATCCTGTCTCTATGAAGGCCAACGTAACATTCGCCTTTTTCTACCGCCTGTTGCACCTGCATGCTTACCTTCAGTGACTGGTGTACGAGAACACCCAGGTCTCCTTGCATATTCCCCTCTCTCAGTTTATCGCCGTTCAGATAATAATCTGCCTTCCTGTTTTTGCTACCAATGTGGGTAACCTCACATTTATTCACATTATACTGCATCTGCCATGCAATAGCCCACTCACTCAACCTGTCCAAATCACCCTGAAGCCACTCTGCATCCTCCTCACAACTCACCCTCCCACCCAGTTTTATGTCTTCTGAAAATTTGGAGATATTACATTTAGTTCCCTCATCAAAATCATTAATATAGAGTGTGAATAGCTGGGGTCCTAGCGCCGATCCCTGGGGTACCCCACTAATCACTGCCTGCCATTTGGAGATAGATCCGTTTATCACTACTCTTTTTTTCCATCTGCCAACCAATTTTCTATCTATCGCAATACACTACCACTAATCCCATGCACTTTAATTTTACACACTATTCTTTTATGTGGGACTTTGTCGAAAGCCTTCTGAAAGTCCAAATAAACCACATTCTCTGACTCCCCCTCATCCACTCTATTAGTTACATCCTCGAAGAATTCTAATAGATTTATCAAGCATGATTTCCCTTTCGTAAATCCATGCTGACTCTATCCGATTCTAACACTGTTCTCCAAGTGCTCTGCTATCAAAACTTTGATAATGGACTCTTGAATCTTCCCCACTACCGACGTCAGGCTGACTTGTCTACAATTCCCTGCATTATTTCTACCTCCCTTTTTAAATGGTGGGGTTACATTAGCTGCCCTCCAATCAGCTGGGACTGTTCCAAAGTCTATAGAATCTTGAAAGATGACCACCAATGCATCCACTATTTCTCGGGTCACTTCTTTAAGTAATCTGGGATGTAGATTATCAGGCCCTGAGGATTTATCGGCCTTCAATCCCATCAACTTCCCCAACACAATTTCTCTACTAATACTGATTTCCTTCGGTTCCTTCCTCTCACTAAACCCTGTGTTCCCCAACATTTCTGGTAAGATATTTGTGCCATCCTTTGTGAAGACAGAATCAAATTATGCATTTAGTTGGTTAGCCATTTCTTTGTTTCCCATAATAAATTCCCATGTTTCTAACTGTGAGGACCTACATTTGTCTTAACCAATCCTTTCCTCTTCACATACCTACAGAAACCTTTACAGTCAGGTTGTATGTTCCCCACAAGCTTACCCATGTACTTTATTTTCCCCTTATTAATCAATCCCTTGGTCCTCCTTTGCTGAATTCTAAACTGCTCCCTATCCTCAGGCCTGTTGTTCCTTTCTGTCGAATGTATATGCCTCTTCCGTGAATCTAATACTATCTCTAATTTTCCTTGTCAGCCATGGTTTGGCTACGTTTCCCATTTTACTTTTGCGCCAGACAGCAGTAAACAATTGTTGCAGTTCATCAATGCACTCTTTGAATATTGCCATTGCCTTTCCACCATCATCCCTTTAAGTAACGTTTCCCAATCCATCATAGCCAACTCGTGCCTCATACCTTCATACTTTCCTTTATTAAGATTCACGACCCTAGTCTCAGAATCAACTACGTCACTCTCCATCTTAGAGTCATAGATTCGTGCAGCATAGAAACAGGCCCTTCGGCCCACTGCGTCCATGCCGACCATAATGCCGATCTATACTGATTCCACGTGCCTGCATTAATTTCATATCCGTCTATGCTTTACTCATTCAAATAACTGTCCAGATGACTCTTAAATGTTGCTGCTGGTCCTGCCTCCACCACCTCCTCTGGCAGCTCATTCCAGATACGCAATATTCTTTGTGTGAAAAATTTACCCTTTTAATCCCCTTTCAACCTACTCCCTTTCATCTTAAATCTATGCCCTCCAGTTTTAGTCACCCCTACCATGGGAAACAGACTCTGGCTACCTGCTCTGTCTATGCCTCTCATAATTTTATATACCTCCATCATGTCCCATCTCAGCCGTCTTTGCTCCAGGGAAAACAGACCCAGCCTACCCAATCTCTCATTATAACTCAAGCCCTCCAAAGCAGGCAACATCCTTATGATCTTTTCTGCACCCTCTCTAGCTTAATCACATCTTTCCTGTAGTGTTGCGACCAGAACTGCACACTGGACTCCAAATGCGGAATAACCAATGTTATGTACAACTGTAACATGACGTCCCAACTCTTGTACTCCATGCCGCAGTTGATGAAGACAAGCATGCCATACACCTTCTTCACCACCCTGTCTACCTGTGTTGCCACATTCAGGGAACTATGCACTTGCACCCCAAGTTCTCTCTGCTCAACAACACTCCCCAGGCCCTGTCATTCACTGTATATGTCCTGCCCTGGTTTAATTTCCCAAAATGCATTACTTCGCACTTGTCTGCATTAAATTCCATTTGCCAATCCCTTGCCCACTTTCCAAGTTTATCTATATCCTGTTGTAACCTCAGACAAGCTTCTTTACTTTCTACTATTCCATCATTTTTTTGTATCTTCCGCAAACTTTCCAATCATGCCCCCGACATTCACATCCAAGTCATTAATATATATGACAAACAAGAGAGGACCCAGAACCAATCCCTGCGGCACACCACTGGTCACCAGCCTCTAATCTGAAAAACAACCCCCCACTACCATCCGATCACCAAGCCAAATTTGTATCCAATTGGCTAGCACACCCTGGATCCCATGTGTATGAATCTTCTGGACCACTCGACCATGCGGGACCTTGTCAAAGGCCTTGCTAAAGTCCATGTAGAAAACGTCCATCGCCCTGCCCTCGACAATCCTTTTGGTCACCTCCTCAAAAAACGCAATCAAATTCCTGAGACATGATTCCCATGCACAAAGCCATGCTGACTATCTCTAATCAGACGTTGCCTTTCCAAATGCATATAAACCCTGTCTGTCAGAATCCCTTCCAATAACTTTCCCATCACTGATGGAAGGCTCACCGGCCTGTAGTTCCCTGGCTTATCACTGCTGCCCTTATTAAATAAAGGCACAACATTAGCTATCCTCCGGTCTTCCTGTACCTCTCCCATGGCTAACGATAATGTAGAAATCTCTGCTCGGGCTCCAGGAACATCCTTCCTTTCTTCCCATAGCATCCGAGGATACACCTGGTCAGGCCCTGGGGATTTATCTACCTTAATGCGCTTCAAAACCTCCAACACCACCTCCTTTGCAATGTTCATATGCTCCAGGATATCGCTGTTCCCTCCCTTGAACTCAGTAGCTTCCATGTCATCTCCATGGTAAATAAAGACGAGAAGTATTCATTTAAGACCTCGCCCATTTCCCGTGGCTGCACAAGTAGATTATCACACTGATCCTTAAGGGGACCGACTCTCATCCTAGCTACCCTTTTACTCTTAATATACTTATAGAATATTTTAGGATTCTCCATTATCTTATCTGCCAGGGAAATCTCATGGCCCCTTTTCTCCCTCCTAATTTCTTTCTTGAGTGTACTCCTACATCCACTCTATTCCTGGAGGGACCCGTTTGAACCCCCGCTGCCTATACCTGACATATGCCTCCTTCTTTGTCCTGACCAGAACCTCAACATCCCTCATCAAACAAGGTTCCCTAAACTTGCCAGCCTTGCCCTTCCATCTAACAGGAATATGCCGGCCCATAACTCTTCCTATCTCACTTTTAAAAGCCTCCCACATGCCAGACGTCCCTTTACCTGGAAACAGCCTCTCCCATTCAACTTTTGAGAGTTCCTGTCTGATGCCATCAAAATTAACCTTCCTCCAATTTAGGACTTCAACCTGAGGACCAGTCCTATCCTCTTCCATAACTATCTTGCAGCTAATAGAGTTATGGTCACTGGTCCCAAAGTGCTCCCCCACTGACACATCAACCACCTGCCCATCCTCATTTCCAAAGAGGAGGTCGAGTGTAGCCTTTTCTCTCGTAGGGCCATCCACATAATGTTTCATAAAACTATCCTGGACACACTGAACAAATTCTTGCCCATCTGATCCCTTAGCACTAAGGCAGTCCCAGTCAATATTAGGGAAGTTAAAATCACTGACTATTACAACCCTATAATTCCTACACCTATCTGTGATTTCCCTGCATATATGCTCCGCCAATTCCCTCTGACTATTGGGGGGCCTATAGTATAATCCCATCAAAGAGATCTCCCCTTGCTTATTTCTAAGCTCCACTCATATGGCCTCACTGGACGTTCCCCCCGTTATATCCTCTCTAACTACTGCCGTGATGTGCTCCCTAATCAATTGTGCAACTCCCCATCCTCTCTTCCCTCCAACTGAAGCATCGGTACCCGTAACATTGAGCTGCCAGTCTTGCCTATCCCTCAACCACGTTTCTGTAATAGCTATAATATCACAATCCCATGTACTGATCCATGCTCTGAGTTCATCTGCCTTACCTGTAAGTCCTCTTGCATTAAAGTACTTGCAGTTTAGTCGACCAGACCTTCCACGCTCCCTGTCAGGCCACTGCCAGGCCCGCCTACTGGACTTGCTTGTATTAACCTCTACATTTACCTCAACTATCTCATCGGTGAGACTACTACTTTGAGTCCCACCTCTCTGCAAGACTAGTTTAAACCCTCCCGAGTCGTACTAACAAACCTCCCCGCAAGGATATTGGTCCCCTTCCAGTTTAGATGCAATCCGACCCTCTTCAATAGGTCACCTCTGCACCAGAAGAGATCCCAATGATCCAAGTAGCTGAAGCCATCCCGCCTACACCAGCTCTTCAGCCACACTTTCATTTTCCTAATCCTCCTATTCCTATCCTCACTAGCACGTGGCACATGGAGTAATCCTGAGATTCTTCTTCTTCTTTGTCTTTGGCCTCCTTACCTCGAGAGACAATGGGTAAGCACCTGGAGGTGGTCAGTGGTTTGTGCAGCAGCGCCTGGAGAGGCTATAAAGGCCAATTCTAGAGTGACAGGCTCTCCCACAGGTGCTGCAGAAAAATTTGTCTGTCGGGGCTGTTACATAGTTGGCTCTCCCCTTGCGCTTCTGTCTTTTTTCCTGCCAACTGTGAAGTCTCTTCGACTCGCCACACTTTAGCCCCTCCTTTATGGCTGCCCGCCAGCTCTGGCGATCGCTGGCAAGTGACTCCCACTACTTGTGATCAATGTCACAGGACTTCATGGCGCATGTGCAGACGTCTTTAAAGCGGAGACATGGACGGCCGGTGGGTCTAATGCCAGTGGCGAGCTCGCTGTACAAAGTGTCTTTGGGCATCCTGCCATCTTCCATGAGGCTCACGTGGCCAAGCCATCTCAAGCGCCGTTTACTCAGTAGTGTGTATAAGCTGGGGATGTTGGCCGCCTCGAGGACTTCTGTTTTGGTGATACGGTCCTGCCACCTGATGCCAAGTATTCTCTGGAGGCAGCGAAAATGGACTGAATTGAGACGTCGCTCTTGGCTGACATACGTTGTCCATGCCTCGCTGCCATAGAGCAAGGTACTGAGGACACAGGCTTGATACACTAGGACTTTTGTTTTCCGTGTCAGTGCGCCATTTTGCCACACTCTCTTGGCCAGTTTGGACATAGCTGTGGAAGCCTTTCCCGAGCGCTTGTTGATTTCTGCATCTAGAGACAGGTAATTGGTGATAGTTGAGCCTAGGTAGGTGAACTCTTGAACCACTTCCAGAGCGTGGCGGCCGATATTGATGGATGGAGCATTTCTGACGTCCTGTCCCATGATGTTAATTTTCTTGAGGCTGATGGTTAGGCCAAATCCTGAGATTAACCCGAGAGGTTCTACTTTTTAACCTTCTGCCTAACTCCCTATATTCACTGTGCAGGACCTTAGCTCTCTTCCTGTCTGTGTCGTTAGCACCAATACGGACCACGACCTCCGGCTGCTCACTCTCCCCTTTCAGAATTTCCTGCAGCCACTCCGAGACATCCTTGACCCGAGCAGCAGGGAGGCAACATACAATCCTGGTGTCTCTTTTGCGGCCACAGAAACGCCTACCTGCACCCCTCTACGATAGAATCCCCTATCATGATAGCTCTTCCACCCCTTTTCCTGCCCTGCTGTGAGGCAGAGCCCTCTGTGGTCCCATGGGCCTGGCTGTTGCTGCTTTCCCCTGGGAGGTCATCCCCCCAACAGTATCCAAAGCGGTCTATCTGTTTGGGAGGTGGTGGCCACAGGGGACTGCTGCACTACCTGCCTGTGCCTACTACTCTGTCTGGTGGTCACCCATCCCTTTTCTGCCTGTGCAGCTAATATCTGCGGTGTGACCACCTCGCTAAACCTGTTATCCACGACTTCCTCAGCATTATGGATGCTCCACAGTGATTTCACCTGCAGCTCCATCTCCATAATGCGGGTCGCCAGTAGTTGCAGATGGCCCCACTTCCTGCACACATGCCCACGAGGGACACTGTAAGCATCCCTGATTTCCCACAAAGGGCAGGAGGAGCAGATCACGGGGCTGAGCTCTCCTGTCATGACCTACCATTAGATTAATTAGTTACACGTTTAATTAAAAAAAATACTAATTACATGAGGGGCCTTTTTCTACCCACTTCAATCTAAGATTCTTAATAAACTACACTGAATTAAAAAAAGAAACACTTCAGTAGTACTCACCTTATCATCAGAGTTCTTTTCCCACAAAAATAAACTTTTCACTTTTTTAAAGATATCTGCATGCACTAATAGCTGCTAATGACCCAACCAATCAGCTTGCAGCTCTCCTCTGACGTCACTGTTGGCTTTCTTCATGACAAATTCTATTATATTATGGTCGCTCATCCTCAAGGGATTTCACACAACTAGATTGCCAATTATTCCTCTCTCTTCACACAATACCCAGTCTGGGATGCCCTGTTCTCCAGTTTGTTCCTCAACATATTGGTCCAGAAAACCATCCCGTATACACTCCAGTAATTCCTCCTCCACGTTATTGTGACAAATTTGATTTGACCAATCTATATGCAGATTTAAGTCACCCATAATTACAGATGTTGCTTTATCGCATGCATCTCTAATTTCCTGTTTAAGACCATTTCCACATCACCACCATAGTTTAGGGGTCTATATATAACCCCCACTAACGTTTTTTCCCCCTTAGTGTTTCTCAGCTCTACCCATACAGACTCCACATCATCAGATCTCATATCCTTCCTCACTATTGTATTACCTTCCTTTTTAACCAGAAATGCAACTCCACCGCGGGTGGAAATAAGCCATTTTACTGATGGTGTGAATATTTGGTCGGAAGCTCATCGCAAGGCATCTCAAGGTTAACTATGTAACCAAGTGTGTGAAAAGTTTGGCTTCGTCTCAAACATTTACAAAGGAGAGGGATGGAATGTGTAGCTAGGAAATATTTGATGCAGAGACAGAAAGCAATGGCTTCAATCTTCTCAATATTTAATTGGCATTGCAGATGTGTGAGGTAATACCTTTTGAAAGGAGGAATGAGAAGAGACAATACAAGTTAAATGGTATAACTATAAAGGTAGTGAAATAACAGAGACACCTGGAGTATTTGTACACAAATCTTTGTAGCCAAATCGTTAATAAATATATGGGATCCTAGGTTTTATAAATAGAGGCAAAAAGAGCAAAAGCAAGGACATCATGTGAAACATATATAAAATACTAGTTCAGCTGCACCAGAAGTCTTGTGTCGAATACCAGGAAACACACTTTAGGAAGGACATGAAGCCTTCGGAGAGGGTAAAGAACTGTTTTACGAGAATTTGTGCAGGCATGAGGGATTACAATTATGTAGCTGGGGTTGTTCTGCTTCGAGCAGAGAACTTTCAGAGGAGATTTGACTGAGCTGTTTAACATTAGGAAGTGTTTAGATAAATTAAATAAAGAGAAACTGTTTCCAATGTCCAAGGGGTCACTAACCAGAGACACAGATTTAAGGTGATTGGTAAAAGAAGCAGACATGAAGATTTTTGTTTCTGTGTGGTTTGGATTTGGAATGCACTGTCTGATAGGCTGATCGATACAGATTCAGTAGTATATCCCAAATGGGAATTGGATAAATATCTGAAGCCGAAAAAAATGTTAGGATACAGTGAAAGAGTCAGGGAGTGGGAGTAACTGGATTGCTCTTTGAAAGGTCCAGCACTGACTTGATGGGCCGAATGACATCATTCAGGGCTGTGCTATTCTATGATTCTATGATTGTTCCTGCCTGTACTTTCCCAATATTCCTATCCTTTCAGCAGCTGTTTGATAAAGTACCACATAACAGCTGTGTTACCAAATTAGAAACACATGGGATTAAAGGCCAATGTCAGCCGTGGCTCAGTTTGTAGCTCTCTCTCCTTTCAATCACAAGCTTCTAGGATCAAGTGTCATTGAAAGACTTGATCACAAGAAACGAGCTGACACTGTAGTGACAGTACTGAGGGAGTGTTGCACTGTCAGAGGTGCCATCTTTAGAATGAAACGTTAAACCAAGGGCCCGTCCGCCCTCTCAGGTGAATGTTAAATATCCTGTCGCACTATGTAGAATCAGAGTAGGGGAGTTATTCCCGGTGTCCTGGTCAGTATTTATCCTTCATTCAACATGACAAGAACAGATCTGATCATCATCACATTGCTACTTGTGGGATCTTTTTGTGCAGAAATCAGCTGCCCTGTTAGCGACATTGCAAGACTGACTAAACGTTCAAAAGTACTCATTGGTTGTAAATCATTTTGGGACAAACGGTGATCATGAAGGCGCTACAAAAATGGAAGCCTGTTCTTTTATTTTCAATCCCAACATGCGGGAAATTAGATATGTGACAGAAAGCAGAGAGTAGTGGAGAATGGTTATTGTTCAGTCTGGAGGGAAGTACACAGTGGGGTTCCCCCAGGGTCACTGTTGGAATCACTGTTGCTGAATGTTAATGCAATGGGCTTGTGTCCAGAGGGGATGATGTCAAAGTTTTAAGAGGGCAGGAAACTCAGAAATGTAAACAAACTGTGAGAAGGATAGTAACAGACTTCAGGAGGACAGAGACTGACTGGTGAAATGGGCAGGAACATGGCAGATGTAATTTAACACAGCGAAGTGTGAAGTGAGATATTTGGGTAGGAAGTATGCGGAGAAACAATATAGACTAAATGGTACCATTATAAAGGGGTGCAAGATTAGAGAGACCTGGGGTGTACACACACAGATCTTTGAATGTAACATGTAGTGTCCTTGGTGTTAGAGAGAGAGGCACTGAGTAATAAACTCAGGAGGAAATGCTGATTTTTATACATCATTGATTTGGTCCCAACTGGAGAATTGTGTCCAATTCTGATCACCACACTTTGGTAAGGATGTCAAGGACTTAGTGAAGATACAGAGGTGATTTACTAGAATGGTACCAGGAATCTGGGAATTTAGTTCCGTGGAGAGATTGGAAAATTTGGCATTATTCTCGATAGAGCAGTGACGGGTAAGAGGTGATTTAATATAGAATTCAAAATCATGAAGGGTTTTGATAGGGTAATTAATGTGAAACTTTTTCCAGTATCAGGAAGTTCAGTGTTAATAAGACACAGATTGAAGGTAATTGACAAAGAACCAGAGGTGAAATGAGGAGAATTTTCTTACACAGCGAGTTGTTGGGATCTGGAATTCACTGCCTGAAAACATGGTGGAAGCAGATTCAATAATATGTTTCAAAAGAGAATTCAACAAATACTTGAATAGGAGGCTGGGGAAAGAGGAGGGGAGAGTAACTAATTAGATAGTTCTTTCAAAGAGACTGCACTGACACAATGGGCCGAATAGCCCCCTTCTGTCATAGGGATTGTGATTCGTGACGTGCCTGTGTCCGTTCCTGTTGAGGCAGGTGACATACAAAGCTCCTGCTGTCTCCTCATTTCCATGAATTCTACTTGCTGCCCAGGGTGACCCGCACTGCTGTCTGTCTGCACGCTTAACAGGGACCTAACTCTGTGTGAGACTGGCTCATGTTTCAGCCAGCATTCAGCTCTTAAATGCAGTCTGTCCCTCTTAAAGGGAAGCTGCACTGAATCACAGAAGGCTGCTGCTGCTGCTGCTGCTGACTGTGAATGTTGCAATTCGCTGCAAGGTAAATGTAATACACGGACAGGAGACACGGCTCTGCAGTTCACGGATATGGTGCTGGAGGCCTTAGTCATGGAGGGTGATAGGAGCAGAAAGGTCATGTTTCCGTGAGGTGGGGTGGAGTCCCTTAAGGAACGGCCTCCGAAGGGAATGGGAGCAGGCAGACAGGGAGGTCAATGCAAGAAGTCTGGCCCCAAGGACCTGGCAGCAGAGCCAGAAGAAGTTTAATGAGTTCACACGGGTGATCAATGTCAGTGCATTCATCTCCACATGGCATCTCCTACCCCCAACATCACCAACCTCTCACACTGCTCAATAAACCACACCCCCATCACTCACCCATCAGCAGTCCCTAACACTCAGGACTCACACCTAACATTCACATACTCCACCTCACCCTCACATACCTTCCACTGATACCAGCCTCACACCCACCTCTCACTGCCTCCCCATTCACCAGCTATTCAACTATCACCCAAACACAGTGCCACACAATCACTGACATTCTGCCCTCTCTCTTATAGGACAGGGCGGCCCATAAACACAGGGAGCAGCAGTGTTCCGGCGAGGGCTAGGCATACCTTCATCCCCTGAGCCTGAGGGAGGAGATGGTTCTCCATATAATAGGACCGGCTTTGACTGAGCCCGTGGCATCCGGCATCACCGAGAGCATTCAGGATGATGCTATATTCCTGCCTTATGTCCCTTCTTAACTCCCACCTTCCCCTCATCCTGCTGTCAGGGATGATGTACAAGCTACAGATGGTGGAACCATGGACCTCCTGCTTTCCATCCCGCCCCCAATCCCTCTCCACAACCCTCCCCTTCTGATTTTATACTTTCCAATATAACCCAAAACAGCCAGTTTCCCAGTCACAGCAGCTCCAGGAGACAGAGAGAGAGAGCAGCAGTACAGAACTGATAGTGAAGCCCCATCACTTGGTCTGATATGCACAGTCACCAGATCAAATACTTACACTGTGTGTACCTTAGAGGCTGGTATAGAGTCGGAATATGCACGTGGTGAGTCACCGAGCACGAGTAAGCTGCAGCCAGGCCAGGGGGAAAGGATAGTCCATGTGTCAGATCACTGGAGGGTGAGGTCACAAACGTGTTATAATACACAGGACTCAGATGTGAACATTGCTGGAACAGCATGCAGGAGAATGCTGATGGACATGTACACTGAGATACTTTGTCCATTGACAGGTCTGTCAGACAGTCTGTTGTCACTGTCAAGGAACATGGAGGAGTCCGGCTCCCACATGGCACAGGACATTGCACAGAGCTTGAAGCCCATTCTTTCCCCTGTGGAAGTGGTCACTAACTCCATGACAGCACTAGCGGACCCAGCCGTGATACAGTGTCTGGTGACCATTGTCTCAGCTTCCACTGCAGCACAGACGGCAGACACCCAACGTCTCAGTGCTGCAGTGGAAGCTCAGACTGAGGTCATGGGATCCATGCTTGCTGCCATGCAGGATCAGACTGCTGCCATCATGGCTGTGGATCTCAGTGTTCAAAGGGGTTTGCAGGATCTCACAGCAGTCCAGCAATCTGTGATCCAGTAGATTACTAGGATTGCTGAGGTGTCGCCCCGTGGGAACGACAGTGTCTCCGTGGAGCATGAACCTGCTGTCCTCTCTCAGGATGACAGTATTTGTTCTCCCTTCACTGTCACTCCTTCAATGTCCTTGCTGTTACCATTCAGCCAGCCCAGGCTGCTGCCGCCTATGTCGAGGTGGTGCAGTCTGAATCCGAGCCCTCAAGGCCCAGAGCTGCTCGAGGACGTCCTGCAAGGTCATCTGCAGTCTCCCCAGTAAAGGTCAGCAGCCTTCCACCAGCAATGCTGCAGCCACTGGGGAAACACTGTGTAGGAGCACTAGGCAAGTCGAGGGAACCCACAAGACAGGCACTAAGGGAATACACAAGGGTGAATAGTTCAGTTTTGTTTGTATGATTGGATGTGTTGTTTGACAAATATTTTAATGAAATGGTTTTTGTTGTTGTTCTTTATTGCAGGATGGTGACCAAGGGGACACTGTGATGGGGCGCCTCAGGTGGATTTAATGGTGGAGAATGGAGGATCCATGGTGGGAAAGGGAAGTTGTACTATGGGAACCGGTATCTTAGTGGACACTCTCCAACAGCTTGTCCGGGTCGAAGGCATCCAGGCAATATCCTCCCTTCCTCCTCCGGAGGTGTCCTCCGTATTCCTGGTGCCAATGTCATGTAAAGATTGGGGTAATCATTGTCTCCGAGGAGCCACATATTTTTTCTCTACAGAGTCCTGACAGTCATGGGAATGTCAGAATGCTTCAGAATGAAGGTATGGTGGCTGCTGCCAGGATAGTGGACACTCACCAACATGATGTACTGGGCATCCTCACACACCAACTGTACATTAATGGAGTGAGAGTTTTTTCAGTTCCTGTACCTCTCCCCGTTGACATGGGGCCCCCGCAGAGACACCTACACCATCAGGAATGCCGTTATCCTGACAAAGCCACGGGATCTCTCATCCTACTTCTCCCTGCTAAGGGAGCAGACAGTATTATTCACCTCACCCGACATAGATGACTTCCATCACAGAGCAAATGTATCAATGGACAACACACAGTCCTCACAACTACAGGCCAGTTAGTCCAAAATCAGTGGTGGTAAAGGTTTTAGAACAATATCAGGGATAAAACAGCTGGCATTTTGAGAAGTTTGAGTTAATTTAGGATAGCCAGCATAGATTTACAAAAGGAAAGCCATGTTTGACAAATATAATTGAATTTTTAATGATGTAACAGAGAAGGTTGATGAAGGGAATGTGATGGATGTTGTCTAGATTGGTTTGAAGAATGCGTTTGATAAAATACCACATAAAAGGTTAATTGTCAACGTTGAGCCTTATGGAATGGGCGGGTCAGTGTCCAATAGAATAAAAAAGATGGATAATGTACAGAGAACAGTGTGTCATATTAAATGGCTGTTTTTCAGACTGGAAGATGTTAGACAGTGGGTGTTCCCCCAGGGTCAGTGCGAGGGCCACTGTTTTATTTTGCTGTGCATAAATAACTTGGATCTTGGAGTGCAGAGTAGAATTTCAAAATCTGTCTCTGATACCAAACTTGAAGCTGTGACAAACAGTGAGGATGTTCAGAACCACTTACGACAGGACAAAGATAGTGAGTAGAATGGGCAGACACGTGGCAGATAGAAATGTGAGACAAGTGTGAGGTGATGCATTTTGACAGAAAGGATTGGAAGGCAATATGGTAACAGTTGTAAACAGTGTGCAGGAACAGAGAGACCTGTGAGGGCATCGATCGTTAAAGGTGACAGGACATATTGAGAGATTGGTTAGTAATACACATACAATCGTACTTTTCCAAAACAGAGGTATTGAATACAAAAGCAGGGAAGTTATGATGAACGTTTAGAAATCTCTGGTTAGGTCTCAGCTGGGCTATTGTGTCCAATTCTGGCCACACACTTCCAAAAGATTGTGAAGGTCCTTGAAATGGTGCAGAGGAGATTTAACAGGATGGTTCCAGGGATGGAGGATTTTAGTTACAAGGTTAGGTTACAAGATTATGACAGGTTTAGATAATTTAGACAATGAAAAACTGTTTCCATTAACTGATGAAACAGGCGCAGGCTTGGAGGGCCGAAGGGCCTGTTCCTGTGCTGTAATTGTCTTTGTTCTTTGCACAGAGCTTCCCCTCTCTGCAGCCTCTGCTCCATTTGTTGGTCATGTTACAGACCCAGAGACACTGTAACTACAGTCCCCATACCTCGTCCACAGTTGGGTCACCAAATCCTCTGTCCTCCCTGAATGTCTGCAGCAGCTCACAACACAACCTCCAACAAACCATCAACAGCACATCCACTAACTTTACAATAGCAGAAGTAAGTCAAAAGCCTCTCACCTGTAAGTTAGATGCCTGGTCTTTTTAACTAATACTGGAGGGGGTTCCTCGTGCTGCTGAATGTATGTTCAGCTGAGAGTGACTAACACATGCAGTCAGTGGACAGACACAGACCAAGTTTCAAAGACATACATCAAAGTTGCTGGAATGGCTGATTGATGTCACATTCAAATCCCTCCTCACACTACCAGCACATGCTTGGTGAACTGGGGCTAGAGCCCTGTGCAGCATTGAGCACTGGAAGTGACCAGCAGCTCGTACCATTTTATGGATCCAAGCTTCCATGGCGTTGGGCCCAGTGATGCTGAAGAGCTGAAAGTCATTGCCAGCAGTAGATACAGAGAGGAAGACCAAACGACCGTATGTATTAGGAGCAGAAGTAGGCCATTCAGCCCGTCGAGCCTGCTCCACCATTTAATATGATCATGGTTGATCTGTTTCTGTCTCGAATTCCACACTCCCATTTACTCCCGATAACCTTTGATTCCCTTGCCCAACAAGTATCTACCTACCTCTGCCTTAAAAATATTCAATGCCACCGCCTCCACCAGCTTCAGAGGCAGAGTGTTCCAAAGTCACACAACCCTCTGAGAGGAAAAATAAAACTCCTCATCTTTGCCCTAAAAGTGCGATCGCAAATTTTCAAACAGTGCCTTTTCAAACAGTTACTTTGAAAGAGAAATTGAAGAAAATACTTCATGGCAAAAGATTGGCAGGAATATAGGAATCTGTAGGGGAATTGGAGGGGTGAGGCCATGGAGGATGTTCAAACACAAGAATAAGAATATTAAAATTAAGGTGGTGCCAGACCAGGAGACAATGTAGATCAGTGAGCACAGGGGTGATGGTAGATCGGGATTTGGTGTGAGTTACAATACAGGCAGCAGATTTCTGGATGGGCTGTGGTTGATGAAGACTTATAACTGGGAGGGTAACCAGGATAGATTTGGAAAATTGGAATAGTCAGGTGTGCATTTAACAAAGGCACAGATGAGGGTTTATGCAGCAAATGGGATGAGGCAGTGGTGGAGACGGGTGATGTTACAGAGGTGGTATTAGGCAGGGTTGATGATGGAGAGAATATGGAGATGAACTCAGCTCAGGTTTATATAGAACACAGAGGTTGTAAACAGTCTGGTTCAGCCTCAGACATTGGCCAGGGAGGAGGAAGTGGTTCATGGATAGGGGACAGAATTGCTTATGGAGACCGATCACACTAGCTCCACTCTTCCCAAAATTAAAACTGCAAGAACATTATTTCCGTGAAACCAGGTTTCCAGATCTCATAGCGGGAAATAGAGACTTACCAGGGACAGCAACAGCAGCACAGATGAGAGAGCAAATTATAAGAACTCTAATACACGTAGCAATGGTTTATAAAGCTAATATCTGGAGATGGAGATTTGACAGGAACAACAAAAGTAGCATGGAGAGCAGAATAAATGGCAAGAACGGTAATAGCAGTTAAACATGGTTTATGGAATTAATAGCTGGATCGAGAGACTTACCAGGGACACCAATAATAGCCAGGATGGGATAGTAAATGTGTTGAATAATCGTCAGTGCGTAATAGATCCGACTGTTTAATTGCAGCCAATCATAATTTGCAGAGAGAAAGTCAAACTCCCAGATGGAACTCCTGCCCAATGTTGTAACATTCCAATCTATTGTTCTCAGATTCTGACCCATTGTTGTAACATTCCAATCTATTGTTCTCAGATTCTGACCCATTGTTGTAATATTCCAATCTATTGTTCTCAGATTCTGACCCATTGTTGTAATATTCCAATCTATTGTTCTCGGATTCTGACCCATTGTTGTAACATTCCAATCTATTGTTCTCGGATTCTGACCCATTGTTGTAATATTCCAATCTATTGTTCTCAGATTCTGATCTATCCTCTCCCTCTCTCTGGAGCTGCTGATCCCTGTTAGTGTCGGGGATGATGCTCCTGCTGACACTATGGGATACCACACTGAAAGGAGTCCCTTATTAATAGAAGAGGGAAACCCTCCAGTGACACAATTAGGGCCCATGGTGACTGACATTAATTACAGTCACTGAACAAACACGTTTAGTTAATCCCTTTCAATCAAACACTTTTTGTACCACAATAAACTAAACATTTATCCAGTTTGGATGGGAATTATGAGGGTTCGTGAGAGAATGAATGGTGAAAATAGCAGAGGCACCGGACAGAATCTGTCAATTCTCTGTGTATATGAGAGTGATGACAGAGGACTGGAGGGCTGTAAATTTTACACCTTGTTTACAAAAAGGAGTTGCGGGAACCCATGTACTGTCAGTCATGTACTGTCACCACCACCTCTCTCCAAACCTCCACTGTTGTTAAATTATCAGACTGATTATCCAACATCCAGTACTGGATGAGCAGAAATTTTCTCCAATTAAATATTGGGAAGACTGAAGCCATTATTTTCACACCCCATTCCAACTCTGTTACCTTGCTATTTATTCCATCCCTCTCCCTGGTAACAGTCTGAGAGTCAGACAGTTTAATTGCAACCTTGGTGTCACATTTGGGATAAAATTAATGGGCACTTGGACAAATAGGTGTTAATTAAGGGAAAATTGTGTTTAACTAAATGGCTGGAGTTTTTTGAAAAGGTAAAAAGAAAGTTTGATGAGGGCAATGCTGTTGATGAGGTATAAATTGAATTCCAAAAGGCATTTGAGAAAGTGCCACACAACAGACCTATGAGCAAAGTTATAGCTCATCAAATAAAACCAACAGTAGCAACATGAAACTAAGCTGGTTGAGTGACAGGAAAACAGAGATAAGTGATTAATGGATGCTTTTCGGGCTGGAGTAAGGTTTGTAGTGGAATCGAAGCAAAATACTGCGGATGCTGGAAATCTGAAATATAAACAGAAAGTGCTGGAAATACTCAGCATCTGTGGAGAGAGAAACAGAGTTAATGTTTCAAGTCGGCGACCTTTCATCAGAACTGACAAAGTGGGGGTTTTGGGGGAAACACAAGTACAGAAATGTGACCATTAGAGCGGGGGTGGGGGATGGAGGGTGTTGAAATGATAAGCGAGCGGATGCTCGGTGTCACACTTTTGGACTGAGTGGAGGTGTTCCACAAAGCGGTCACCCAATCTGCGTTTAGCCTGCTGCAGTGTTCCAGTGAACATCAACGCCAGCTCGGGGAACATCACCTCATTGTCCGATTAGGCACTCTACAGCCTGTCGGTCTGAACACTGAGTTCAACGATTATTTTGTTTTATCATTTTTTGCCATGTGCCAGCATTAAACTGATTTTATATGTTGGTGCTTTTAGCTAGGGCTGTTCATTATTCTGTCATTTAACACCCTCACTACACTAATGCTTTGTATTTCGCTGCACAACTAGCACACTTTCTTTGCCTTTGCTCCATGACCTCCTGGTCAGTTAAACTCTCTGACCCTCTGTTCTATCTACAGCTCTTCTGTTCTCTTTTGCCCCACCCCTGCTTTATTTGCTTAAAACCTATTACATTTCTAACCTTTGCCAATTTTGATGAAAGGTCACAGAACTGAAACGTTAACTCTGCTTTTCTCTCCACAGATGCTGCCAGACCTGCTGCGTCTTTCCAGCACTTTTTGTTTTTATTTAAGGTTTGTAATGGAATTTCCCAGGGATCAGTGTTGGGATCCTTTCTCTTCCTGACAAATATTAATGACCTAGATCTCGGTGCACAGGACACAATTTCAAAGTTTGCAGATGATACAAAATTTGGAAGCATTGTGAACTGTGAGGAGTAAATTGTAGAAAATCAAACGGACATGGACAAGTTAGTGGAATGGACAGACAGGTGGCAGATGAAGTTCAATGTGGAGAAATGTGAAGTGATTCATTTTGGTAGGAAGAACATGGAAAGACAATGTATAATAAAGGGTACAATTCTAAAGGGGGTGAGGAGCAGAGGGACCTGGATGTATATGTGCATAGGTCATTAAAGGGGGCGGGACAAGTTGAGAGAGTAGTTAATGAAACATACAGTATCCTGGGCTTTGTTAACAGCAGCATGGAATACAAGAGCAAAGAGGTTATTTTGAACTTGTACGAGACACTAGTTCGGCCTCAGTTGCAGTATTACGTCTAGTTCTGGGCACCACACTTTAGGTAACATGAAGACATTGGAGAGTGTGAAAAAACATTCACAAGAATGGTTCCAGGGATGAAGAATATCAGTTCTGAAGATAGACTGGAGAAGTTGGAACATTTTCCTTGGAGAAGAGAAGGCTGAGAGGAGATTTGAAAAAAGGTATTCAAAATTATGATGCGTCTGGGCAGAGTGGATGGGGAAAACTTTTCCCATTCCTGAAAGGATCGACAACGAGAGGGCAAAGAATTAAAGTAATTGGTAAAAGAAGCATCAGTGACATGAGGAAAACGTTTTCACACAGTGAGTAGTTAAGGTCTAAACCTGTCATAATCTTGTAACCTAACCTTGTAACTAAAATCCTCCATCCCTGGAACCATCCTGTTAAATCTCCTCTGCACCATTTCAAGGACCTTCACAATCTTTTGGAAGTGTATGGCCAGAATTGGACACAATAGTCCAGCTGAGACCTAACCAGAGATTTCTAAACGTTCATCATAACTTCCCTGCTTTTGTATTCAATACCTCTATTTTGGAAAAGTACGATTGTATGTGTATTACTAACCAATCTCTCAATATGTCCTGTCACCTTTAACGATCGATGCCCTCACAGGTCTCTCTGTTCCTGCACACTGTTTACAACTGTTACCATATTGCCTTCCAATCCTTTCTGTCAAAATGCATCACCTCACACTTGTCTCACATTTCTATCTGCCACGTGTCTGCCCATTCTACTCACTATCTTTGTCCTGTCGTAAGTGGTTCTGAACATCCTCACTGTTTGTCACAGCTTCAAGTTTGGTATCAGAGACAGATTTTGAAATTCTACTCTGCACTCCAAGATCCAAGTTATTTATGCACAGCAAAATAAAACAGTGGCCCTCGCACTGACCCTGGGGGAACACCCACTGTCTAACATCTTCCAGTCTGAAAAACACTGATCCCTGGGAAATTCCTTTACAAACCTTAAATAAAAACAAAAAGTGCTGGAAAGACGCAGCAGGTCTGGCAGCATCTGTGGAGAGAAAAGCAGAGTTAACGTTTCAGTTCTGTGACCTTTCATCAAAATTGGCAAAGGTTAGAAATGTAATAGGTTTTAAGCAAATAAAGCAGGGGTGGGGCAAAAGAGAACAGAAGAGCTGTTGATAGAACAGAGGGTCAGAGAGTGACTAACACAGTCGGTCAGTGGACATGCAAAGACCAAGGTTCAAATACGTCCATCAAAGCTGATGGAATGGCTGATTGACCCCATATTCAGACCTTCCTCACACTACAGACACACACACGTTACACCCACGCTAGCACCCCGGCCAGCCTGGGTTTCCTGTACAATGTGCTGGATGTGACCGGCAGTGCAGCTCACGCCATTTTCTGGATCCAAACTTCCACAGCACCAGTAGAGCTGGAGAGATGAAATGTGTGATCAGAGAGAGAGACAGAGGGAAGGAACTCACTTTAAAATGGAATTAGATAAAGATTTTAAGATGAACAAGTTTCAGGAATATTGGAAATGGGCAGGGGATTGGGATAATCAGAGGGCTGAAGCCGTGGAGGGATTTGATCATACGAGTGAGAATAGTAAAATTGAGGTGTTACTGGACCAAGAGCCAATGTAGGTAAGTGAGCACAGGGATGTTGGGTGAACAGAATCTGGTGTAAATTAGAAGTTGGCAGCAGAGCTTTGCATGATCACAATGTTACAGAGAGTAGAATGTGGGAGAGCAGCCAAGAGTGTGTTAGAATAGTCAAGTCTCGAGGTGACAGTCAAACCTTCCTGCCACAATGGACAATTTCACCTTTTCCCACATTATACTCCATTTGCTGGATCTTTGACCACTCACTTAACCTATCTATATCCCTTTGTAGCGTCCTTATGTCCTCTTCAGAATTTATCTTCTTAACTATCTTGGAATCATTAGCAAATTTAGCAAGCATACCTTTGGTCCACTCATCAAAATCATTTATATAAATTGTAAAAAGTTGAGTCCCCAGCACTGACCCCTCTGGCACACCACCCGTTACATCTTGCCGGCCATAATAATGACCCATTTATGCCTACGCTGTTTCCTGTTAGTTCGCCAATCTTCCATCCATGCCAATATGTTACCCAATACACCATGAGCTTTTATTTTCCACAATGACGTTTGATGTGGAACGTTATCAGATGCCTTCTGGAAATCTAAGTACAGAACATCTCCCAGTCCCCCTTTACCAACAACACATGTTACTTATTCAAAGAACTCCAATAAATTGGTTAAACATGATTTCCCTTTCACAAAAACATGTTGACTCTACCTGATCACCTTGAATGTTTCTACCTGCCCTGCTATAACGTCTTTAATAATAGCTTCGAACATCTGATCCATAGCCAGAAAGCCATTCTCACCTGCCACAGGTCATATGTCCACTATATTTATTCTGATGTTGTGCGGTATTTGAACTGTTAGTCCTCAATAGAGTCATAGAGATATACAGCACAGAAAGATGACCTTCGGCCCACTGTGTCTGTGCCAGCCATCAAGCACCTAACTATTCCTATCCCAGTTTCCAGCACTTGGCCTGTCGCCTTGTTTGGTATGGCGTTTCAAGTGCTCATCTCAATATTTCTGAAATGTGAGTGTTCGTGCCTCTGCCACCCCTTCAGGCAGTGTGTTCCAGATACCAACCACCCTCTGGGTGAAAATTCTTTTCCTCAAATCCCCTCTAAGCCTCCTGCCCCTTACCTTAAATCTATGCCCCTGGTTATTGACCCCTCCGCTAAGGGAAAAACATTATTCCTATCTAACCTGTCAATGCCCCTCATAATTTTGCATTCCTCAATCATGACCCCTCTCATCCTTCTCTGCTCGAAGGGAAATAACACTGGACTTTTCTGTCGCTCTTCACAGCTGAAATTGTCCAGCCCAGGCAACATCCTGGTGAATCTATTCTGCTCCGCCTCCAGTGCTATCACATCCTTCCTATAGTGCAGCAACCAGAACTATACACAGTACTCCAGTTGTGGCCTAACTGGATTTTTATACTGCTCCATCATAACCTCCCTGCTCTGATATTCTATGCCTCTGCTAATAAAGGCAAGTGTCCCAAATGCCTTCCTAACCACATTGCCTACCTGTGCTGCTGCCTTCAGTCATCTATGGACAAGTACACCAAGGTCCCTCTGACCTTCTGTACATACTAGCGTCCTACCATCCACTGTATGTTTCCTTGCCTTGTTAGTCCTCCCAAAATACATCACCTCACACTTCTCAGGATTAAATTCCATTTGCCACTTCTCTGCCCATCTTACTCACCCATCTAAACCGACATGTAATCGATGGCTCTCCTCCTCACTATTTACAACACCAAAGATTTTCGTGTCAGCTGCGAACTTACTGGTCATACCTCCTATATTCACGTCCAAATCATTAATGTACACTACAAACAGCAAGGGTCCCAGCACCGATCCCTGCAGTACACCACTGGTCACAGGCTTCCACTCGCAAAAACAACCTTGACAATCACCCTCTGCCTCCTGCCGCTGAGCCAATTTTGGATCCAATTTACCAAATTGCCCTGGATCCCTTCTTAACCAATCTCACATGTAGAACCCTATCAAATGTCTTACCGAAGTCAATGTAGAATACATCAACTACTTTACCCTCATCTACACATCTAGTCAATGCCTCGAAAAAATTCAATCAAGTTAGTGAGACACGATCTCCCCCTGACAAAGCCATACTGACAATCCCTGATTAATCCCTGCCTCTCCACGTGGAGATTAATCCGGTCCCTCTGAATATTTTCCAATGGTTTCCCTGCAATAAACTGCTTGTGACCCTTCGACCTCCTTTTGGTTAATCTGTGACCCTTGATCAGATCTTGCAGTGGTGTAGGAGAGGGAACAGAGTTCATTTCAAAGTCCTGACTCCCTTTTATATGATCCTGCACAATGGACAAGGACCGTTTCAGTCTGTTTCAGCCTCAGACATTGGGTAGGGAGGGGAATGCGGAAAGTGGATGCAGAGTGGAATGTGAGATAGAGACTGAAGACTGTGGCTTACGTCTTCCCAAGATTTACATGACAAGAACACTAAATCAGTGAAATATGATTTATAGATCTAATAGTTGGATACAGTGACTTACCAGGGACACCAATAATAGCGAGGATGGGATAGTAAATCGTTTGAATCATCTTCAGAGCATAACAGATCCGCAAATCTAATGTTATCCAAAGATAATCCGCAGTAATGAGGCTAAACCAATAGGAGAAACTCCTGCTGTCCATTGTTTTAACATTCCAATCTACTGTCCTCAGATTCTGACCCACTGTTGTAATATTCCAATCTATAGTTCTCAGATTCTGACCCACTGTTGTAACATTCCAATCTATAGTTCTCAGATTCAGATCTCTCCTCTCTCGCTCTCTGGAGCCACTGATCTCTGTTAGTGCTGGGGGTGATGCTCCCACTGACACTATGAGCCAGCACATTGAAAGGAGTACCTTCTTAATTGAAGAGGAAAACCCTCCAGTGACACAATTAGGGTCCTTGAGGACTGACGTTAATTACAGTTAATGAACAAACAGGTTCAGTTAACACCTTTCAATCCAACAATTAGACCACAATAGTGTCGAAGATTTACCCAGTCCAGATGGGATATATGAGGTTTGTTGAGGGAAGGAATGTGGGAATAGCAGAGGCACTGGCCAGAAGCTTTCCATCCTCCTTGGATCTGGGAGTGATGTCAAAGGACTGGAGGGTTGTAAATGTTACAAGCTGTTTAAATAAGGAGACATTAGATAAACCCTATAACGACTGACCAGTCAGTCTAATGTTGGTGGTTGGAAATTTCTAGAGGCCGTGACCAAGTACAAAAATATATAATTCTAGGAAAAACATGTGATATTAAATGATAAACAGTATGGATAGGTTAATGGAAAATCAAGTCTGATAATCTTGATCAAGTTTGTTGATGACATAACTGTGAGTGTTGATGAGGATATTGTGTTTCCTGTTATGTATCTGGACTATCAAAAGGCCTGTGATCAAATGACATTTCATAGACTTCTTATGAAAAATGTAACATATGGATTAATGTGATAGTGCGGATATAACACTGACTCAGGGACAGAAAGCAGAGAGAAGTGGTGAAAAGACATTGTTCAGACTGGGGGAGGGGGAGTATACAGTGCTGTTTCTCAGGGGTCAGTATTAAAACCAGTGCTCTTCCTGACATATATATAAATATACAAGTGACATAAACTTATATGTAGACAACATAATTTAAACCCTTGCAGATGACATGACACTTATAAATAAGGGAAGCAAAGGGACAGACCACAGAATTACCCAATCTACAGATTTTGTTTATTTTTAATTTATTCTGGACTCTAATCCGAATAGAAATTTAGTTCTCACTCTATAATTTATTTCTGTGTGATTTGTTTGTCTGTGTGTGTGTTTCTGTGTGTGTGTGTGTGTGTGTGTGTGTGTGTGTGTGTGTGTGTGTGCATGTTTATTATTTTATTTAGATTCAGTTTAGATTTTTAAGTATAATAAACTCACCTCTTGATTCTTCTTCTTTTGCCTCCTTATCTCGAGAGACTGGAGGTGGTCAGTGGTGTGTGGAGCAGCGCCTGGAGAGGCTAAAAAGGCCAATTCTAGAGTGACAGGCTCTTCCACAGGTGCTGCAGGAAAATTTGATTGTCGGGGCTGTTGGCTGTTATACAGTTGGCTCTTCCCTTGCACCTCTGTATTTTTTCCTGCCAACTGCTAAGTTTCTTCGACTCGCCACACTTTAGCCCCGCCTTTATGGCTGCCCGCCAGCTCTGGCGAACGCTGGAAACTGACTCCTACGACTTGTGATCAATGTCACAGGATTTCATATCGCGTTTGCAGACGTCTTTAAAGCGGAGACATGGACGGCCGATGGGTCTGATACCAGTGGCGAGCTCGCTGCACAATGTGTCTTTGGGGATCCTGCCATCTGTCATGCGGCTCACATGGCCAAGCTATCTCAAGCGCCGCTGACTCAGTAGTGTGTATAAGCTGGGGATGTTGGCCGCCTCGAGGACTTCTGTGTTGGAGATACCTGTCCTGTCTCCTGATGCCAAGGATTCTCCGGAGGCAGTGAAGGTGGAATGAATTGAGACGTCGCTCTTGGCTGACATACGTTCTCCAAGCCTCGCTGCCATCGAGCAAGGCACTGAGGACACAGGCCTGATACACTCGGACTTTTGTGTTCCGTGTCAGTGCGCCATTTTCCCACACTCTCTTGGCCAGTCTGGACATAGCAGTGGAAGCCTTTCCCATGCGCTTGCTGATTTCTACATCTAGAGACACGTTACTGGTGATAGTTGAGCCGAGGTAGGTGAACCCTTGAACCACTTCCAGAGCGTGGTCGCTAATATTGATGGATGGAGCATTTCTGACGACCTGCCCCATGATGTTCGTTTTCTTGAGGCTGATGGTTAGGCCAAATTCATTGCCTGCAGCCGCAAACCTGTCGATGAGACTCTGGATGCACTCTTCAGTGTGAGATGTTAAAGCAGCATCGTCAGCAAAGAGGAGTTCCCTGATGAGGACTTTCCGTACTTTGGACTTCGCTCTTAGACGGGCAAGGTTGAACAACCTGCCCCTGATCTTGTGTGGAGGAAAATTCCTTCTTCCGAGGACTTGAACGCATGTGAAAGCAGCAGGGAGAAGAAAATCCCAAAAAATGTGGGTGCGAGAACACAGCCCTGTTTCACGCCACTCAGGATAGGAAAGGGCTCTGATGAGGAGCCACCATGTTGAATTGTGCCTTTCATATTGTCGTGGAATGAGGTGATGATACTTAGTAGCTTTGGTGGGCATCCAATCTTTTCTAGTAGTCTGAAGAGACCACGTCTGCTGACGAGGTCAAAGGCTTTGGTGAGATCAATGAAAGCAATGTAGAGGGGCATCTGTTGTTCACGGCATTTCTCCTGTATCTGACGAAGGGAGAACAGCATGTCAACGGTCCATCTCTCTGCACGAAAGCCACACTGTGCCTCAGGGTAGACGCGCTCGGCCAGCTTCTGGAACCTCTTGATTAAACTCAAGAAAACCTGTCTGATTGGTTCTTTCACGATCACAACAAAGGTGAAAGGTAAAATGCTCACTGAGATGGTCAGCATGTCCACTGCTAAAAAGGATTAAGCCCCGCTGCAGTGAAATAAAAGATAGGACAAGAGGAGAGCCTGGGACCCCTCCTCACCTGGCTGTAACAGAAATCTGGAGGTTCTAGTGATCATAACGCAACAACAAATGAGAAATTGGAAGTTTCACAGATGCACAGAGTTTTACAGCACAGAAACAGTCCCTTCGCCCCACGCTGTCTGTGCCGGCCATCAAGCCTGTCCATTCTAATCCCCTTTTACAGCACTTGGGCTGTAACCTTGTATGCTATGGCATTTCAAATGCTGATCTAAATACTTCTTAAATGTTGTGAGGGTTCTTGCCTCGACCATCTTTTCAGGTAGTGTGTTCCAGATTCAAGCCGCCATCCGAGTGAAATATTTTTTTTCCTCAAATCTCCTCTAAACCACTTGCCCCTTATCTTAAATCAATGGCCCCCGGTTACTGACACCTGTGCTAAGGGAAAAGTTTCTTCTTCTCTACTCTATCTATGCGCCTCATAATTTTTCCTGTCTTCTGTCTCCCTCGATGTCTGAATAAAGGAGTTACATTGGCATAAAAGAGTTACATACAGAGTGAAGTAAATCGGTACAGGTTAAAATCGCTCTCTGTTGAAAAGTTGAGTAATGTAGCTGTATAGTTAGGGATTACTCTCCGTCCAAAAGCGAGGAAACCCGAAATTTTAAGACCTGTGGCCAATCATTTTTCACTTGAAGCTGAAGACTCAGACAGAGTTAGAATCACTACCAAATAGAATAATGTTAGCTAAGGTAAAGCTAGAACAGAAGAGACTAGAATTGGAAATCCAGAGAGAACGAGAAAGAGCAGAGTGGGTGTCAAGAAAAGGAAAAAGTAAGAGTGCAACAGAAGGAGAAGGAGGAAAGGGAGTTAAGGCGGCTCAATCAACTAGAGGAAGACCCAGTACACCCAGTGAAGGCACAGCTAGTGAGGGAGCTGTCCATAGCTCAGGACCATGTGCTGAGTTCTTAAAGTTACCCCAGTTCATTCTGAATTTCAATGAGGAGCATGTGGCAGAATTTTTCATCACTTTTGAAAAACGTGCAAAGCAGCTGAAATGGCGGCAGAGAGCTGGACACTGTTTTTATAAGGCAAAGTAACAGGAAAAGCCCATGAGGTTTATTCACTGTTACCCGATGAAAGTTCATCAGATTATGAAATGAATAAAAGTGTTATCCAGGGTGCATATGAGATAGTATCAGAAGAGTACTACCAAAAATTCAGTACACTACGAAAGTAGCCTGAGCGAACTTGCCTCCAGTTTGAAAGAGTTAAGCAGCTTCGGAACATAGGAGCAAGAGTAGGCCATTCAGCCCATCTAGTCTGCCCCGCCATTCAAAACGATCACGGGTTATCATCTATTTCAATTCCTTTTTACCACACTATACCCATATCCCTTTATGTCATTTGTATTTAGAAATCTGTCAATATCTGCTTCAAACAGACTGAATGACTGAGCTTCCACAGCCCTCTGGGGTAGAGAAGTCCAAAGATTCACATTTTCAATTCAAAATTCTGGAGAATCCAGGCCCAGTTTTCCCAATCTCTTCATCGGACAGTCCTGCCATCCCAGGAACAAGTCTAGTGAATCTTCGTTGCACTCCCCCTATGGCAATAATATACTTCCTAAAGTAAGGGGAGCAAAGCAGCACACAGTACTCCAGGTGTGGTCTCACAAGGTTGCTTACAATTGAAGCAAGACTTCACCACCCCTGTACTCAAATTCTCTTGTGATAAAGGCTAACATACCATTAGCCTTCTTAAGTGCTTGCTGTCCCTGCATGTCAGCTTTCAGTGATTTATTGACAAGGACACACAGATCCCTTTGCACATCTACACTTTCTAATGTCTTACAATTCAAGAAATACCCTGCACATCTATTCCACCTTCCAAAGTGGATAACCTCATATTTTCCACATTATATTCCATGTGCCATGTTCTTGCCCTCCCACGAAGTCTGTCCAAATTCCCTTGAAGCCACTTTGCAGCTTCCTCACAGCACATACATTCCCACATCTTTTTGTATCATCTACAAACTTGGGAATATTTCTCTGGTCACCACATCTAAATAAATGATACATATTGTGAACAGATGGGGCCCAAGTACTTACCCAAATGTTTCCTTTTTACTTACCCCACTGGTCACAGCCTGCCAAAGTGAGAATAACCCATTTATTCCTACTCTCTGTTTTATGCTTGTTAACCAATCCTTAATCCATGCCAGTATATTACGTCCTATCCCATGTGCTTTAATTTTACTAACCAACCTCCTGTGGGGGACTTTATCAAAAATCCATCTGAAAATCCAAATAGACTACATCCACCGACTCCACTTTATCAATTCTGTTACTAATATCCTCAAAAAACTCCAACAGGTTCATCAAACATGATTTCCCATTCATAAATCCATATTGACTATGCCCAATCAGATCATCTTTATCCAATTATCCATTTATCACATCCTTTATGATAGATTCTACCATTTTCTCTCTCCCGCCCTTCTTAAATCGTGGGGTGACATTTGCGACCATCCAATATGCTGGAACCGTTCCAGAAGGTGATCACCCATGAACCCACTGTCTCCATCGCTACCTCTGCCAACACTCTGGAATTTAGAATATCAGG
Source organism: Heterodontus francisci (assembly GCF_036365525.1). NCBI lineage: Eukaryota > Metazoa > Chordata > Chondrichthyes > Heterodontiformes > Heterodontidae > Heterodontus > Heterodontus francisci. The sequence goes on from NW_027141931.1 coordinate 1,067,837, forward strand.
TCCTGGGGACTTATCAACCTTCAACCCCATTAAGTTCTCCAACACAAACTTCTTACTAATATTAATTTGCTTCACTTCCTCATTCCCCCTAATCCCTTGGATCTCTAATTCTGGGAGATTTCTTGTATCTTTCTCAGTGAAGACAGACACAAAGTGATCATTTAGCTTCTCTGCGATTTCTCGATTCCCCATTATGAATTGCCCTGACTCTGCCTGTAACGGACACATACATGTCTTACCCAAATGTTTCCTTTTTACGTACCTATAGAAGATTTTACAGTCCGCTTTTATGTTTGCCTCTGACTAGTAGATACGAAAAATCGGGATACAGCCCACATATGTAAACCTCAGAGTGGTGATCCTTCTCGAGGAGTTCAAAAGCTCGCTTCCGCTCCCATTAAAACCCACACAGAGGAAAAAAAGGTTTGAAGAGCCAGGAAGGTTGCAATTATGGATGATGATTTTTTTCCATGTACACAAGGCCTTAACCCCAAAGGGAATGCATTCACTAGTCACCCCAAAGACCCGGGAATAAAAGGTGGGAGGGTGATAAGAGCCTGAGCAGCCACCGGCAAGGAGGAAAATCTGTACACCCAGGGGCCCACGCTCAGGCCAAATAGGACGGTACTGAGAGCAGGAGTAATGACCAATGATCTGTGTCTTTCCACTGCAGTAAGGCAGATCACCATCGAGTTGAATGCTGGAAGTGATGGGGAAAACCTGTAGGATTACTCAGGGTCCACCAGAACAGTGCAGGAAAACGGGCGCTGATGGAAAGCACAGCAGGTCAGGCTGTGCCTTTAACTGTAACAGTCAGACACAGTAACACTACCACAGAGAGTGCGGGAAAACTTAACAAAATCCTTGAGCGTTACTAGAATTTTGAATCCCAGGGGAAAGTGACCCTATACCCCTTCATTGAGGTTAGCAAGCCCTGGTCATACTCAATGATAAAGGTGCCACCCAATCCCTTCTGCTGGGAATAGGCATGACCTTTCTCGGGGAGTGCAGTGAATGCAGGAGTGTTAGCGAATGGTATTGGAAGGCAGTATATGTCCATACCTTTATATTGGGTGCACGTGCAGTGCGACCTTTTTTCAGGACCAGTAGCCATGGGGAACTGCTCCTGGGTATTGATCTGGCAGGGAAAAGGTGGCAGTTTCCGCAAAGGTTCTGGAGAGACAACAAGAGATCAGGGACACAGAGCAGTTACAGGGGAAGGTCCCCGGCATTCTCCCTGATTCTGTGGTGACTCGGACCATGGCTAAACAATCCCCATCAGAGGTGGCTGAACTGACACTGGAGATGGATGTCCCTACTGTCTGGTTGTCTGAAACCTTCTTTGGGAAGGTAAATAGCTCAAAGGATGTGTTAAACAGATCTTACTTAGTTCAGGCTCAACAACTCGACCCAGTGTTAAAATATAGCACAGACTGTCCAAAACATAACTGAAGTAGAAGGAGTTGCAGAGTGCCACTATTTAAAGATTGAGGTGCTGATGAGGAAGTGGAGACCTCCTTACAAACCTGCGGATGAAGAGTGGACAGTGCTTCACCAGATAGTGGTGCCGCTGAGGTCCCTTAAAGAAATATCAATGGCCCACGAACTTCCAATGACTGGACATGTTGATGTATGAAAATTTAAAGCCCACATAAGGCAACATTTTGACATGGCCACAACTCCACAAAGATGTGGTGGAATTCTGTAAAACTGTTAACGCCTGCCATGTTGTGGGGAGGCTCCAACCTGCAATAATACCTTCACCCTAATACACATACCAGAATTTGTGGAACACTTCAGCAGAAGGCTGGTGGATTGTGTGAGACACCTGCTGAAAACAAAACGGGATTACCAGTATCTTCTCACCATTATGAATGTGGTGACCCGATTCCCAGAAGCCATTCCCCCGAAGAACTATCTCTGCCAAGGTAGTGGTGGAGGGGCTAACCCGTTATGGGCTGCCTGCTGAGATTCAGATGGATCAGCGCACACATTTTACGTCCAGTATTTTGAAAAGGTCATGGGTATTCTAGACATAACCCAGCTAAAGCCTACCACCCACAGTCACAAGTGGCTTTGGAGCAGTACCACCAGACCCTAAAGACAATGATCAGGCCATACTGCTATGAGTAACCCCATGACTGGGTCAAAGGGATGGCATTTCACATGTTGGTTACCAGGAACTTATCCAGTGAGTCCACTGGCTTTAGTCTCTTTGAATTAGTTTATGGACACGAGGTGAGAGGTCCTCTTAAACTAATCAAGGATAAGTTTTTGGGACACAGGGATGAGTCTTCCATGTCAGACTACATTTCCATGCTCCGGGAGTGGCTCACGACAGCCTGTGCAATTGCTCAAGAACACCTAAAGATCTCCTACTCAGTTATGAAAAGGTAAGCAGGCAAAAATGCCAAGGCCAAAACATTTCAGGACAGAGACCATGTATTGTTACTATTCCCAATGCAGGGGGAATCCCTGAAATCCCGGTTCAGTGGTCCATATCGAGTGGCAAAAGGAATAGTGAGGTAAATTATTTAATTGGCACCCAGACCAAAGGAAAAAAGCAAAGGCTGTGGAGGGAACAGACAAGTACAGATCTGGCAGACTGTCAGGAGGGAAGGATCGAAAAGGACAGTGAAAACAGGTTAGAGAAGGGCCAGGAGGATTCCCAACTGGAATCCCCTACTCTCCGAATTGCCAACCCTGAATTGTTAGTTAAATTAGACCCCCCACTCTCCTTCTTAAATGCAGGTCAATGAGGCAACCTAAAAAGTCAGCTAACAGCATTCACTGAAACATGCAATGACAAAGGAAAGTTCGCAAAAAGGCAAGCCAATAGTGAGGGAGATGCCTCACCGAGTCGAGGTGCCGCAGGAGAGTGCAGTGAAAGATGGACAGCCACCTGCGAGCCATAAAATCCCAGAGGACATGGGGCCAGTTAGCAAAATGATGCTCCCCGTAGCACAGGGAAAAGGGAAGGGAAAATACCCTAAAGTAAACAGCACTTGTGTACCTCACCAGAAAGCTAAAAGTAAGGTCAGTGTGGATCTACCCACTGAAGAACCCAATGATCAGGTCCCAAACCCAAAGCTCATCAAACCCAACAATTTCAAAGTGGAAATCAGCAAGAACAAAGGCACAGAGGAAATCTCAGACACCTCACAGGGTCTAAAATAACAATTTATTACACACTGTGGGTTTAGGGAGAAAGATTATCAAGCTGCAGGAACCGGAATGGTTAAAGCTTCATTGCAGGAGAGAAAAAAATAAACAATGTAATCGCTGATGCAATGTCCAGGGTCGAACCCGACACATAACCATCCCAAACAAAACACCAAAACATTAGATCAGTTCAACTGCAACAGACAATGTCAGCTGCAGTAATTCTAAAATTAATATGTCAGTTTGGGAAGTGATTATTGAGAATGAATGTGTGCTTCAGTTACAGTTACAGTTACAGTGATACAACACTGAAACAGGCCCGTCAGCCCACCGAGTCTGTGCCGACCATCAACCGCCCATAGATACTAATCCTACACTAATTCCATATTCCTACCACATCCCCACCTGTCCCTATATTTCCCTACCACCTACCTATACTAGGGCCAATTTATAATGGCCAATTAACCTATCAACCAGCAAGTCTTTGTCTTGTGGGAGGAAACCGGATCACCCGGAGGAAAGGAAGCCCACGCAGACACAGGGGGAACTTGCAAAATCCGCACAGGCAGTACCCAGAATTGAACCCTCGTCGCTGGAGCTGTGAGGCTGCGGTGCTAACCACTGCGCCACTGTGCCGCCCCACTGTGCACAATTCTGCAATGAAATGTTCCTGTTATCACATTTTTCCCCGTGTGCTGTGGCGGTGTCAATATAACACAATATGCCAAATTATGAAATTTAATTCATCGTTTGGAAACTTACAGTAAACTTTTAATCGAAAAACAACCTTGCAGTTAACATTGAAAAAACTGGCAGCCAAGATGGCCACCGCAATTGGCATCTGAAACACCTTTTCACATTCGAAGGCCGACAATAGGAGACACATGTCTGATGAGCCTGGACCCAAATCATTGGCTTGCTCCAGTGATTAAATTACCTAAGATTACATTCATTAACACGGCATACAAGGTCATCCTGACACATTGACTTTGAAAGAGCAAACTCCTCCAAGAGTAAATACTGGTATCCTGAGCACTGGGGAGATAGAAGTTCCGAACCTTGAATCTCATTGTAAGGGTCCAGCGAATGCACTGAGGCAGTCAGGAGACTGTCTATCTCTGTGAAAGCTGAGAGTTTCCCCTGGACAAAAACAGACAAGTCAGTGATTCAAAATGAGCTGATGCAGAAGGGCTGTGTTCCCCTCACACCCCTCCCTCTCTCTCCGTCTCTCTCTCCAGATAACATCACAAATTTGAAAACCTCATGCGACTGTGGGCCTTCCAAGCCTACAGATTGCTACAGACAGAATAACCAGGGGAAGAAAGCCACCTACAAGCCTGCCTCAAAGAAATCCCTGAGCCATGTGGACCATGTGACAAACTGCATTTTGACCAGAAAAAGACTTCAAGGATACAACTTCAGCAGGAAGACCACGGAATGGTCAAATCTCACAGAATGAGTTTTTTTTTAATATTTATTCTGGACTCCAATCGAACCACACATTTATTTCTCACTCTGTAATCTATTTCTGTGTGATTCTCGTGTGTGTGTGTGCATAAATGTGTTCTACTTATTTTAATGATTTTATTTAGATCGGGTTTATATTGTTCAGTATAATAAACTCACCTCTTTCATGGTTAACCTCAAGAGAACCTGTCCAATCGAATTCTTCACCATCATACCAAAGATAAAATGTAAAACACTCACTGAGACGTTAAGCATATTCACTGTTTATAAAGGACAAACACTGTTGTGGTAAAATAAAGCCGAGCGACTTTGACCCCTCCTCACCTGGTCATAACAATAGGCAGTGTTGGGGATGGAGAGAATATGGGGATGAACTCAGCTCAGCATTAAATAGATACCAGAGGTTGTAAAGTTCCTGCATCAGCCTCCGACAACGGCCAGCAAGGGGGATGCAGATTATGGACAGGGTATGGAATTTGTGACAGAAACTGAAGATAATGCTTTCAGTCTTCTTACGATTTAAATGACAAGAACACTATATCAGTGAAACATGGTTTATGAATCTAATAGTTGGATACAGAGACTTACCAGGGACACCAATAATAGCGAGGATGGGATAGTAAATGTATTGAATCATCTTCAGAGCATAAAAGATCCGCAATTCTAATGTTATCCAATAATAATCTGCAGTAACCAGGCCAAACCAATCGGATAAACTCCTGTCCATTGTTGTAACATTCCAATCTATTGTTCTCAGATTCTGACCCATTGTTGTAACATTCCAATCTATTGTTCAGATTCTGATCTATCCTCTCCCTCTCTCGGCAGCCGCTGATCCCTGTTAGTTCGGGAGCTGATGCTCCAGCTAATACTATCGGAAAACACATTGAAAGAAGTCCTGTATTAATAGAAGAGGGAAACCCCCCAGTGACACCATTAAGGTCCATGGAGACTGACATTAATTACAGTCACTGAACAAACAGGTTCAGTTAACACCTTTCAATCCAACACATTTTGTGCCACATTTATCCAGTCTGGATGGGATGTATGATAGTTACTGAGGGAAGGAATGGTGGAAATAACAGAGGCACTGGACAGAATATTTCAATCCTCCTTGGATATGGGAGTGATGCCAGAGGACTGCAGGGTAAATGTTACACCGTTTAAAAAAGTAGAGGTTGGATAAACCCTGTAACTGTCAGTCTCACGTTGGTGGTTGGAATATTCTACAGGTCATAACCCAGCACAAACATATATCTTGCTTGTAAAAACATGGGTTAATAAATGACAAGTAGCATGGATAGGTTAATGGAAAATCATTTCTGATAATCTTGATCGAGTTCGTTCAGGACGTAACTGTGAGTGTTACTGAGGATAGCATATTTCATGTAATATAATCATAAAACGTTTAAGGCAGAGAAAGAGGCCACTTGGCCCATTGTGTCTGTGCCAGCCGATAAATGATCCACCTATTCTAATCCCACCTTCCAGCATTTGATCCTGAGCCCTACAGATTATGGCACTTGAGGTGAACATCCCGACTCCTTTTGAATGAGTGGAGGGATTCTGCCTCAACTATCCTTCCAGGCAGTAAGTTCCAGACCCTCACTAAAAACAGGGGACCCAGGGCTGAACCCTGTGGAATGCCAATGGAAGCAGTCCTCCGGTCAGTAAACTACCCGTCAACAATTACACTTTCAGAAAAAAAAAATGCTTGAAATACTCAGCAGGTCTGGCAGCATCTGTGGAGAGAGAAGCAGAGTTAGCATGACAGGTCACTGACCCTTCTTCACTGACCTGAAACATTATCTCTGCTTCTCCCTCCACATATGCTGCCAGACCTGCCGAGTATTTCCAGCATTTCTTGTTTTTACTTCAGATTTCCAGCATCTGCAGTATTTTGCTTTTATTATAACAATTACCCTTTGTTTCCTGCCACTGAGCACATTTTGTATTTTTGGGTGAACAAGTTTCTCCTCAACTCCCCGCTAATCCTTCTACCAAGCACTTTAAGTCACTGCCCCCTAGTCACTGATCTCTCTGCTAAGGTGAATGGACTCTTCACCTCCACTCCATCCAGACCTCACAACATTATGTCCATTTCAATCAGATCTCCCTTCAGCCTTCTCTGTTCCAAGTAGAACAACCCCAGCCCATCTAATCTTTCCTCATAGCTGCATTTTTCCAGTCCTGGCAACATCCTCGTAAATCTCCTCTGTACTCTCTCTCGTGAAATTACATCCTTTGTGTGATGAGGTGACCAGAACTGCACACAGTACTCAAGTTGTGACCTAACCAATGATTTATACAGTTCCAGCATAACCTCCCTGCTCCTGTATTCTATACCTCAGCTAATAAAGGAAAGGAGTCCATATGCCTTCTTGACCACCTTATCGACCTGTCCTGCTACCTCAGGGATCAGTGGACATTGACTCCAAGGTCCCTCACTTCCTCTACACTTCTCAGTATTTTCCTATTAATCGCCTATCCCTTTGCCTTGTTTGACCTCCTCAATTGCATCACCTGACACTTATCCAGGTTTAATTCCATTTGTAACTTTTCTGCCATCAATATCTTCCTGCAGCCTACAGCTATCCTCCTCGCTATCTACCGCACGACCAATTTGTGTACCATCTGCACACACCTTGATCATGCCCCCCACATTTACGTTCAAATCGTTAATATATACTACAAAAAAGCAGGAAGTCCAGTCCTGAGCCCTGTGGAACGTCACTGGAAACAGACCTCAAGTCAGTAAATCACCCGTCAACAATCACCCTTTGTTTCCTGTCACTGAGCCTATTTTGCATCCAACTTGTTGAATTTCCCTGGATCCCATGGGATTTTATTTTTTTAAACAAGCATGCCACATGGGACCTTGACAAAAGCCTTGTCAAAATCCATGTGGACCATATCAACTGCACTACCCTCATCTATCATCCTTGCTACATCTTCGAAAAATTCAATCAATTTGGTCAAACAATATCTTCCCTTATCAAATCCATGCTCAATATCCGTGATTAACCTGTGCCTTTCTAAGTGACACTTTATCCTGTCTTTCAGAATAGATTCCAATAATGTGCCCACTACTGAGGTTAGACTGACTGGCCTGAAATTATTCGGTCTGTTCCTGACTCCCTTTTTAAAGAGGTACAATTTTAACAGTTCACCAATCCTCTGGCACGACACCTGTATCCAGTGCGGACTGGAAAATGATGGTCAGACCCTCTGCTATTTCCTCTCTCACCTCTTTTGACAGCCTTGGATACATTTCAACCGGCCCTGGTGATGGATCAACTTTCAAGGATGCTAATCCCATTAATACTTCCTCTCTCCCTATGTACATCACATCCAATAATTCACTCTCCTCCTCCTTAACCACAATATCTGCGTCGACCCCCCTAATGTTAAGACAGATACAAAGTATTCATGAAGAACCATAACAACATGTTCCTCCCCTACTCGTGTATATACATTTATGTATATAGACTTTCAAAAGGCCTGTCAACAAATAACATTTCATAGATTTGTTATGAAAAACGGAAGACATGGACTAATGTGACAGTGATGGTGTGGATATGACAGTGACTCAGGGACAGAAAGCTGAAAGGTGAAAAGTCATTGTTCAGACTTCGCTGCTTCATCAATGACCTGCCTTCAATAAAAAGTCAGAAGTCGGGATGTTTGCTGATGATTGCACAATTTTCAGCACCATTTGCGACTCCTCAGATACTGAAGCAGTCCGTGCAGAAATGCAGCAAGACTTGAACAATATCCAGGCTTGGGCTGATAAGTGGCAAGTAACATTCGCGCCACACAAGTGCCAGGCAATGACCATCTCCAACAAGAGAGTATCTAACCATCTCCCCTTGATATTCAACAGCATTACCATCGCTAAATCCCCCACTACCAACATCCTAGGGGCTACCATTGACCAGAAACTGAACTGGAGTAGCCATATAAATACCGTGGCTACAAGAGCAGGTCAGAGGCGAGGAATCCTGAGGCGAGTAACGCACCTCCTGACTCCCCAAAGCCTGTCCACAATCTACAAGGCCCAAGTCAGGAGTGTGGTGGAATACTCTCCGTTTGTTTGGATGGGTGCTGCTCCAACAACACTCAAGAAGCTCGACGCCATCCAGGACAAAGCAGCTCACTTGCTTGCCACTCCATCTACAAACATTAACTCCATCCACCACCGACGCACAGTAGCAGCAGTGTGTACCATCTCCAAGATGCACTGCAGCAATGCACCAAGGCTCCTTCGACAGCACCTTCCAAACCCACGACCTCTCCCAACTAGAAGGACAAGGGCAGCAAATACATGGGAACACCACCACCTGCAAGTTACCGTTCAAGTCACACACCATCCTGACATGGAACTGTGTCGCCGTTCCTTCACTGTCGCTGGGTCAAAATCCCTTCCTAACAGCACTGTGGGTCTACCTACTCCAAATGGACTGCAGCGGTTGAAGAAGGCAGCTCACCATCACCTTCTCAAGGGTAACAAGGGCTAAAAATGCTGGCCAAGCCAGTGACGCCCAAATCCCATGAATGAATAAAAAAAAAAGCCAGCATGTGGGACTAACTGGAAGATCTTCAAAAGGGCCAGCACTGACATGTTGGACCGAATGGCCTTCTTCAGTGCAATGCTATTCTATGTTTCTATGATTGTTCTTGCCTCTACTTTCCCAATATTCCTATCCTTTAAACAGGCATTTGATAAAGTACCACATAACAGCCTTGTTACCACATTAGAAACACATGGGATTAAAGGACCAATGTCAGCAGTGGCTCAGTTTGTCGCTCTCTCCCCTTTCAGTCACAAGCTTCTAGGATCAAGTGTCACTGCAGGACTTGATCACAAGAATCAAGGCTGACACTGCAGTGACATTACTGAGGGAGTATTGCTCTGTCAGATGTGCCGTCTATCGAATGAAACATTAAACCAACATCTGCCCTCCCAGGTGGATGTTAAAGATCTGATCATTATCACATTGCTGCTTGTGGGATCTTGCTGTGTGGAACTTTTCTGCCATCTTTCCTACATTACAATAGTGACTAGGGTGTAATAAATACTCATTGATTGTAAATCGCTTTGGGACATGCAGTGATCATGAAGGGGCTACATAAATGGAAGTTATTTTTTAAATTTACAATGACATAATGCAGTAAATTAGCTAAGTGTCAGAAAGCAGAGAGTATTGGAGAATGGTTGTTGTTCAGTCTGCACGGAAGTACACAGTGGGGTTCCCCAGGGTCACTGTTGGGATCACTGTTGCTGTATGTTAATGCAATGGGCTTGTGTACACAGTGGATTATGTCAAAGTTTTCAGATGGCAGGAAACTCAGAAATGTTAACAAACAGTGAGAAGGAGAGTAACAGACTTCAGGAAGACAGAGACTGACTGGTAAAATGGGCAGGAACATGGCAGATGTAATTTAACTCAGTGAAGTGTGAAGTGAGACATTTGGGTAGGAAGTATGTGGCGAAACAATATAAACTAAATGGTACCATTATAAAGTAGGTGCAGGGTTAGAGAGACCTGGGATGTATGCACACAGATCTTTGAAGGTAACATTGTGTGTCTTTCGTGTTAGAGAGAGACACACAGAGTAATAAAACTCAGGAGGAAATGCTGATTTTTATACATCATTGGTTAGGTCCCAGCTGGAGAATTGTGACCAAATCTGATCACCACACTTTGGTAAGGATGTCAAGGACTTAGTGAAGATCCAGAGGTGATTTACTGGAATAGTACCAGGGATCTGGGAATTCAGTTACATGGAGAGATTGAAGAAGCTGGGATTGTTCTCTTTAGAGAAGGGTAAGGGGAAATTTCATATAGAATTCAAAGTCATGAAGGGTTTTGATAGGATAATTATTGTGAAACGCTTTCCCGTGTCAGAAAGTTCAGTTTTAAGAAGACACAGATTGAAGGTAATTGACAAAAAACCAGAGGTGAAATGAGGAGAATTTCCTTGCACAGCAAGTTGTTGGGATCTGGAATTCACTTCCTGAAAACATGGTGGAAGCAGCTTCAATAATATCTTTCAAAAGGGAATTTAACAAATACTTGAAAAGGAAAAAAAAACAGAAGTCTGGGGAAAGAGGAGGGGAGAAGAACGAATTAAACAGCTCTTTCAAAGAGACTGCACTGAGACAAAGGGCCGAATAGCCTCCTTCTATGCTGCAACAATCTCTGATTCTATGAACAAGTTACAGAGTGAAGAGAGAGGGAGAAAAATAAAGTGAGAGAGAGAGAAACAGTGTGAAAGAGGGAAAGGGAAATAGAAAGGCGAGAAAATCGGGTTTGCATCGCTTTTTGGGCAGAGGGGTCATGATCTTCCCGTACCCGTTCCTATTGTGACTGGTGACATACAAACTTCCTGCTGCCTCCACATTTCCACGAATTCTACATGTCCCTGAGGGTGACCCGCGCTGCTGTCTGTCTGCACGCTGCAGAGGGACCTGACTTTGTGAGGGTCTGGCAGATGTTTGCCAGGATTCCACTCTTAAAGGTAGTCTGTCCCTCTTAAAGGGAAGTTGCACTGAATCACAGGAGGCTGCTGCTGCTGACTGTGAATGCTGCAATTGTAGACAAGGTAAATGGGATATTAGGACAGAGAGAGGGCTCTGTGACTCACGAATCTGGTGCTGGAGGCCTTAGTCATGGTGGGTGACAGGAGGAGAGAAGCCATGTTTCCGTGTGGTGGGGCGGATACCTTCAGGGAACGCCCTCGGAAGGGAATGGGAGCAGATGGCTAGGGAGGTCAATGCAAGCAGTCTGGGCCCGAAGACCTGGCAGCAGAGCCAGAAGAAGTTTAATGTGCTCACACAGGTGGTCAATGTCAGTGAATTCATCTGCACATGGCATCTCCTACCTCCAACATCACCAACCTCCCACACTGATCAATGTGCCACACCCTCATCACTCACTCATCAGCGGTCCCTAACACTCAGGACTCACACCTAACATTCACATACTCCACCTCACCCTCACACACCTTCCACTGATACCAGATTCACACCCACCTCTCACTGCCTCCACATACCTCCAGCTATTCAGCGATGGCAGGCACATCACACAAACACAGTGCAACACAATCACTGACATTTTGCCCTTCCTCGTCCAGGGCAAGGTGGCCCTTAATCACAGGGAGCAGCAGTGAACCAGCGAGGACCAGGCATTCCGTCACCCCTGAGTCTGAGGGAGCAGATGGTTCTCCATATCATGGGACCGGCTGTGACAGAGCCCGTAGCATCCGGAATCACCGAGAGCATTCAGGATGATGCTACGTTCCTGCCTAATGTCCCTTCTTAACTCCGACCTCCCCCTCATCCTGCTCTCTGGGATGATGTACAAGCTGCAGATGGTGGGACCATGGATGTCACTGTAATGTATATGTGAGGTTGAGTAATTTGAGGAGAGCACGTCAAAAAGAATCAGCAAGTAGCACAGGAGACCCCTGAGTGCATCTCATTCTCCAACCAGCATTCAGTACGGAGGAAACTGATGGTTCATCTGAGGACTGTATCCACAGGCAAGCCCATGGTACCAAGGCTGTCTCAGCTGTACTGGGAGTTACAGGGAAGACTGGAATGTTGATAGTGATAGGAAATTCGATAGTCGCGGGAACAGACAATGGATTCTGAAACCGCAGATGTGTATCCAGGATGGTGCGTTCCCTCCCTGGTGTCATGGTCAAGGATATCACGCCAGTGGCTGCAGAGCATCCTGAAGGTGGAGGGTGAACAGCCAGCAGTCGTGGTCCACATCAGAAGCAACGACAGAGGCAGAAAGAGGGAGGTTGTCCTGCACTCAGAATTCAGGGTGCTGGGAAAGTTAGCAAGTAGGATTACTCTCAGTACCCCATGCGATTGATTACAGATATAGATGTCGAGTACAGATGGATGTGTGGCTGGAAGCATGCTGCAGAAGCGGGGAGGTTTCGATTCCTGGACACTGGGAGCCGTTCTGGAGAATGTGGGATCTGTACAGGCTGGACGATTTACACCTGAACAGAGCTGGGACTAATTCTCTTTTGGGGCGATTTGTTCGTGCTATTGGAGAGGGTGTAAACTAAATTGGCAGGGTATGGGAACTAGGAGTAAACATCAGAGAAGAATTCCAAGGTGCACAGAATACGGGAAGAGTTGGATAGTACTAAAGCAGGGTTCAGAATGTTATCAGCTGGGGTCAGAGAATGGGAGAAGGTAATAGCATTTACGTGAAGGTTAGTGCGCATGTATGTGAAAGCATGGAGTGTGGTGAATAAGACTGGTGAGGTACATGCGCAGATTGCCATGTGGAAATATAGTGTTGTGGCTATAACAAAGACCTGGCCCAAAGAAAGGCAGGACTGGGTGCTAAATATTCATGGATACAAGGTATTCAGGAAAGATAGAAGGAAGAATAGCGACAGGGGTTGTGGTATTGATTGAGGAGAACATTATAGTGCTGGAGAGAGCATGTCCCAGGCGGGGGTGGCGGTGGGAGTGGATCAAGGACAGAATCTAAATGGGTGGCGTGAAGGAGCAAACAAGTTTCAGTTACATTGCTCCGTGTTGTCTATAGGTCACCAGCTAGTGGGAAGGATGTGGAGGAACAAATCTGCATTACTCGGTATGGTTTAAACTAGTGTGGCGGGGATGGAAACCAGAGCAGTAGGTCAGCAAGTGAAATAACTGAGGGGAACTAGTGAGTAAGGCCAGTAAGACTGAGAGGAAGAGCAGGCAGGGAGATGTTGCTAAGCACAGCGGGACTGGTGGTCTGAAGTGCATTTGAAGGGCAGGCTTGGCAGCTAAATTTTCTAGGCTTCAGAAGCTTCAGGCGGGTTAGAGGGGACGTAAAAGGGGTGGGGGAGTTGCATTACTGGTTAAAGAGAATATCAGAGCTGTACTGCGGGAGGACACCTCGGAGGGGTCATGCAGCGAGACAATATGGTTACAGCTCAGGAATAGGAAGGGTGCATTCACGATGTTGGGGGTCTACTACAGGCCTCCCAACAGCCAGCAGGCGATAGAGGAGCAGATAGGTAGACAGATTTTGTAAAGATGTAAAGGTAACAGGGTTGTTGTGATGGCTGATTTTAACTTTCCCTATATTGACTGGGACTCACTCAGTGCTAGGGGCTTGGATGGGGCAGAATTTGTAAGGGGCATCCAGGAGGGCTTCTTGAAACAATATGGAGATAGTCCAACTAGGGATGGGGTCGTACTGGACCTGGTATTGGGGAAAGAGCCTGGCCAGGTGGTCGAAGTCTCCATAGGGGAGAATGTCGTGATCAGTGATCATAATTCCATAAGTTTTAAGGTACTTGTGCATAAGGATAAGGGTAGTCCTCGGGTGAAGGTGTTAAATTGGGGGAAGGCTAATTATAACAATACTAGGCGGGAAGTGAAGAATTTAGATTGGGGGCGGCTGTTTGAGGGTAAATCAACATCTGACATGTGGGAGTCTTTCAAACGTCAGCTGATTAGAATCCAGGACCGGCATGTTCCTGTGAGGATGAAGGATAAGTTTGGCAAGTTTCAGGAACCTTGGATAACGAGGGATATTGTGAGCCTGGTCAAAAAGCAAAAAGGAAGCATTTGTAAGGGCTGGAAGGCTGGGAACAGATGAAGCCCTTGAGGAATATAAAGAAAGTAGGAAGGAACTTAAGCAAGGAGTCAGGAGGGCTAAAAGTGGTCATGAAAAGTCATTGGCAAACAGGATTAAGGAGAATCCCAAGGCTTTTTATACGTATATAAAGAACAAGAGGGTAACCAGGGAAAGGGTTGGCCCACACAAGGACAGAGATGGGAATCTATGCGTGGAGCCAGAGGAAATGAGTGATGTACTAAATGAATACTTTGCCTCAGTATTCACCCAAGAGAAGGACTTGGTGGATGATGAGTATAGGGAAGGGAGTGTAGATAGACTGGGTCATGTCGTTATCTTAAAGGAGGAGGTGTTGGGCGTCTTGGAAAACATTAACGTAGATAAGTCCCCAGGGCCTGAAGGCATCTACCCCAGAATACTGAAGGAGGCAAGGGAGGACATTTTTGGGGCGTTGACAGAAATCTTTGTATCCTCATTGGCTACAGGTGAGGTCCCAGAGGACTTGAGAATAGCCAATGCTGTTCCTTTGTTTAAGAAGGGTAGCTAGGATAATCCAAGAAATTACAGGCCGGTGAGCCGTCCGTCAGTGGTAGGGAAATTATTGGAGAGGATTCTTTGGGACAGGATTTACTCCCATTTGGAAACAAATGGACATATTAGCGAGAGACAGCATGGTTTTGTGAAGGGGAGGTCGTGTCTCACTAACTTGATTGAGTTGTTTGAGGAATTGTCGAAGATGATTGATAGAGGAAGGGCAGTGGATGTTGTCTACATGAACTTCAGTAAAGCCTTTCGACAAGGTCCCTCATGGCAGACTGATACAAAAGGTGAAGTCATATGGGATCAGAGGTGAGCTGCCAAGATGGATACAGAACTGGCTCAGTCATAGAAGACAGAGGGTATCAGTGGATGGGTGTTTTTTCTGAATGGAGGAATGTGACTAGTGGTGTTCCGCAGGGATCAGTGCTGGGACCTTTGCTATTTGTAGTATATATATATATATATATATATATAAATGATTTGGAGGAAAATGTAGCTGGTCTGATTAGTAAGTTTGCAGGTGACACAAAGGTTGGCGGAGTTGCAGATAGTGATGAAGATTGTCAGAGGATACAGCAGGATATAGATCGGTTTTGACTAGGTAATTAATGTGAAACTGTTTCCAGTGTCAGAAATTTCAGTATCAAGAAAACACAGATTGAAGGTAATTGACAAAGAAGCAGAGGTGAAATGAGGAGAATTTTCTTGCACAGCGAGTTGTTGGGATTTGGAATTCACTGCCTGAAAACATGGTGGAAGCAGATTCAATAATATATTTCAAAAGGGAATTTAACAAATACTTGAAAGGGAAACAAAGCAGGAGTCTGGGGAAAGAGGAGGGGAGAGGAACTAATTGGATAACTCTTTCAAAGAGACAGCACTGACACAATGGGCCGAATATCCTCCTTCTGTGCTGCAGCAATCTCTGATTTTATTAGCAAGAGACACAGAGAGTGAAGAGAGAGGGAGAGAGAGAGAGAGAGAGAGAGAAGGTTAAATAGTGAAAGGGAACTAGAAAGAGTGGTAACATCAGATTTGCATCTTTTTTTGGGCAGATGGTTCATGATCTTCCCGTGTCCGTTCTTGTTGAGGCAGGTGACACACAAACTTCCTGCGGCCTCAACATTTCCATGAAATCTACGTGCCGCCCAGGGTGACCCACGCTGCCGTCTGTCTGCACGCTTAACAGGGGCCTAACTGTGTGTGCGGATGGCTCATTTTTCAGCCAGAATTCAGCTCTTTAAGGCAGTCTGTCCCTCTTTAAAGGGAAGCTGCACTGAATCACAGGAGGCTGCTGCTGCTGGCTGTGAATGCTGAAATTGGAGACATGTTAAATGGAGAGTATTGGTGAATAGTTATTTCTCAGATTGAAGGAACGTTTATAGTGGTGTTCCCCAGGGGTCAGGATAGGGCCACTGTTGTTCTTGATCTACATTAATGACCTGTATTTCAGTCTAGAGGGAACAATTTCAAAATTTGCAGCTGACAGAAGACTCGGCATTATTGTGAACAGAGAGGAGGATAGTGATAGACTTCAAGAGGACAGAGACAGGCAGGTAGAATGGGAGGGCACATTGCAGATGAAATTTAATGTTGAGACATGTGAAGTAATTCATTTTGGTAGCACGACCGTGAAGAAGCAAGAGAAAATAAAGGATCAAATTCTAATGGGTATGCAGGAGCAGAGAGACCTGAGGGGTATACGTGATCCTATTGTTGGAGGTGGCAGGCAGGTTGAGAAAGCAGTTAGTAAGGCATGCAGAATCCTGGGTTTAATAAATAGAGACAGAGAGTTCAATAGCAAGGATGTTATGATGAAACGTTATAAAACACAGCCTCAGTCTCAACTGGAGTATTGTGTCCAGGCCTAGACACCTCAGTGCAGGAAGGTTGTAAAGGAATTAGAGAGGGTGCTGCAAAGATTTACGGGAATGGTTTCAGGGATGAGGAATTCCGTTATACAGATAGATTGGGGAAGCTGGGGCTGTTCTGCTTGAAGAAAAGGTGAAGATGAGATTTTACAGAAGAGTTTTAAATGATGTGGGGTTTGGACAGGGTGAATAGGGAGAAACTGTTCCCATTGGTGGATGGATCAAGACCAGAGGACACTGATTTAAGGTGATTGGTAGAAGAACTAAAGGTGACATGAGGATAAACACAGTGAGTGGTTAGAATCTGGAATGAACTGCCTGAGAATGTGGTGGAGGCAAATTCAAACGTAATTTTCAAAAGGTAATTGGATAATTATTTGAAGATTTAAAAAATGCAGGACTTTGGGAAAAGGCAGGGGCAGTGGGAGGAGCCGCGTGATTTTCACAGAGAACCAGCACGGACACAAAGGGACGAATGGCCTCCTTCTGTGCTCGAACAATCCTATGAGACTATGACTCACCACGTGCAGATTCTGGCTCTACACCAGCCTCGAAGGTACACGCAGTGTTAATATTTGAGCGGGTGACTGTGAATATCAGACCAAGTGAGGGGAATTCACCATCAGTGCTGTGCTGCTGCTCTCTCTCTGTCTCCTGGAGCTGCTGTGACTGGGAAGCTGGCAGTTTTGGGTTATCATTGGAAAGTATAAAACCATCTGCTTCATGAATGTCCTTTTGAGGAAGGAAATCTGCTGTCCTTACCTGGTCTGGACTACATGCGACTCCAGACCCACAGCAACGTGGTTGAATCTTAACTACACTCTGAAAAGGCCTAGCAAGCCACTCAGTTCAAAGGCAAATCGGGATGGGCAGAACATGCTAGTCTTGACAGTGAGACACAAATCCATGAAAGAATAAAAACAATCAGAAGGTTTGGGTTGAGAGATTGGGGTGGGATGGATCGCAGGGCGGCCATTGTCCCATGAGTACAATCTCAAAATGTTCCGATGACACCAAATTTGGAGGAAGAGCAAAGGGTGAGGATGATATGAACCACCTTCAACAGGACACAGATAGGCAGACAACTGGCAGATGGAATTTAATAGAGAGGAGTGTGAGGTGATGCATTTTGTCAGTCGGAATAGAATAGCTATATTGACTAATGTCACAGTTCTAAAGAGTGTTGAGGAACAGAGAAACCTGCGGGTGGATTAATCTGTGAAGATAACAGGAAATATTGACAATTGACAGCAAAGCAAATGGGATTTGGGTTTAAAACAGAGGCATTGAGTACTAAAGCAGGGAAGTTATGCTGAACATTTATAGAACAGCGGTTAGGCTACAAATGTAATATAGCATCCAGTTCTGGTCAGCACACTTTGGGAAGGGTGTGAGTGTCCTTGGGAGGGTACAGAGGAGGTTTACCAGAATGGATCTAGGGAAGGCGGAGGAGGATTAGTTACAAGGTAAGATTGGAAAATGTGCCTTTGTTCAAAGGGGAACAAAGGAGATTGAAGGGTGATTTAATCGAGGTGTACTAGATTATGACAGGCTTTGATAAATTAGAAAAGGAAAACTGTCCGTATTAACGAATAGTACAAGGACTAGAGACACAGATTGAAGGATTTGACAAGAAATGCCGGGGGAATCTGAACAAGAACTTGTTTTTTGTTTTACGCAGCGATTTGTAATGAGCTGGAACTGACTACCCACAATGGTGGTGGAAGTAGAGATGATCAATGATTTCCCGAAGAAACTGGATGGACAGTTGAAGGAAAGAAACTTGCAGGAACACAGGGATTGAGTGGGGGAATGGGCCTGACTGGATTACTCTGCAGAGAGCCAGCATGGTCTCAATCTGTACCATAAATGACTCCATGACTCCAGCACCAGTCACTTTGACAGCAGTGTGTACCATCTACAAGATGACCTGCAGCAACTCACCAAGCCTCCTTAGACAGCACCTTCCAAATCCGCGACCTCCACCACCTGAAAGGACAACGGCAGCAGATGCATGGGAACACCACCACCTGCACATTTCCCTCCAAGTCACACACCATCCTGACCTGGAAATATATCACCGTCCCTTCACTGTCGCTGTGGCAAAATCCTGGAACTTCCTTCCTCACAGCACTGTGGGTGCGCCTACCCTACATGGACTGCAGTGGTCCAAGAAGGCAGCTCACTATCACCTTCACAAGGGAAACTAACGATGGAAAATAAATTCTGGCCGAGTTAGCGATACCCACATTCCATGCATGAATATAAAAAGCTACAGCCACTGGGGAAGCACTGTATAGGAGCAGTCAGCAAGTCTCTGTGGAAGGCATCCAAGAAATACCCTCCCTGCCTCCTCCTCCTGAGGTGGCCTCCGGATTCCTGGTGCCAATGCCTGTGTCCTCATCAGGGTGATGATATGAAGGGTGCAGCAGAACACCATGAACTTGGGCACCGCTCCAGTGTGTACTGGAGGGCACCCCACACCCCACCCACCCGCCCCCCCACACACCCTCCCCCCCACCACCCGCCCCCCCGAGCGGTTCAGGCATTGGAAGCATTGCCTCATCAAACGAATGGTCTATTCCACCATGTTCCTGGTGACTCCATTGCTCACGTTATACACATGTAAATCGCGTGAGGTTGGTTGGCGATGGGAGGTGGTTTGGGTTGAAGAAACATGAGCTGTCTCTAGAATGGGTTTTACTTTATCTCCGAGGAGCCACCTTCTGGTTTTGCATGGAGAACTGAAGATGGTGGGAACAGCTGACAGCTTCAGAATGAAGGTATCGGGGCTGCTGTCAAGATAGTGGACATTCACCAACATGATGTACTGGGCATGCTCACGCACCAACAAAGGCATACATCAAAGCTGAAGGAATGGTGCATTGATGCCACTTCCTGCTACAGACGTACACATGGTACATCCAGGCTGGAGCCCTGCTCAGAATGCGGCGCTGTACAGGCCATGCTGGAAGTGGACAATAGCTCAGATTGCATCATTCTATGGATCCAAGCTTCTGTGGCATTTGGCCCAGTGGCCCTGTAGAGCAGAAAATCATGGTCAGGGGTAGATACAGAGGGAACGAATTCACTTTAAAAGGAAAATTGAAAAAAAAACGTGTTAATGGCGAAAGATATGAAGTAATGGGACTAATTGGAGGGGTGAGGCAATGGAGGGATTCAATCACAAGGAATAGATTATTAAAATTAAGGTGCTGTCAGACTGGAAGCCAATGTAGATCAGTGAACACAGGGGTGATGGGTGATCTCGATTTGGTGTGAGTTAGGATACAGGCAGCAGAATTCTGAGTAGGGTCTGGTTTATGGAGGTCTATAACTGGGAGAGTGACCAGGATAGAATTGGATAAATCAACTGTGTTTTAACAACAGCACCGATGAGGGATTATGCAGCAGATGGACTGAGGAGGAGCTGGGTGATATTACAGAGATGGTAGTAGGCAGGGTTGGTGATGGAGAGAATAGGAGATGAACTCAGAGGTTGTAAACTGTCTGGTTGAACCTCAGACGTTGCCCAGGGCAGGCTAAGTGGATCTGGGATAGGGGACGGAATTTATAATAGACCAATGACACTGGATTTGGTCTTCCCATAATTCAAATTGCAAGAACTGTATTTGAGTGAACCAACGTTTACAGATCTTATAGCTGGAAATACAGACAGCGACAGCAGCAAAGATGCGAGAGTAAATTACAAGACCTGCAATACAGTTAGCAATGGTTCAGAGAGCTAATAGCTGGAGATATTCACCAGGGATAACAGGAAAAAGTAGGACAGAGTAAATGACAAGAACAGTAATACAGTTAAACATGGTTGATAGAATAAAAGGCAAGGTAGAGAGACTTACCAGAGACACCAATAATAGCCAGG
The DNA here is from genome assembly GCF_036365525.1 of Heterodontus francisci. Classification (NCBI taxonomy): domain Eukaryota; kingdom Metazoa; phylum Chordata; class Chondrichthyes; order Heterodontiformes; family Heterodontidae; genus Heterodontus; species Heterodontus francisci. The sequence goes on from NW_027141931.1 coordinate 1,088,368, forward strand.
ATGGGATAGTAAATGTATTGAATAACAGTCAGTGCCCAATATATCCGAGAGGCCAAAGATAGTCAATCATACATAGAAATAATGAAAAGATCTGAGGGAAAAACTCCTGTCCACTGTTCTAACATTCCAATCTAACGTTCTCAGATTCTGACCCATTGTTGGAACATTCCAATCCATTGTTCTCAGATTCTGACCCATTGTTGGAACATTCCAATCCATTGTTCTCAGACTCTGAACCATTGTTTTAACATTCCAATATAACGTTCAGTATCTGACTCATTAAGGAAAATCCCAAGGCTTTTTATTCATATATAAAGAGCAAGAGGGTAACCAGGGAAAGGGTTGGCCCACTCGAGGACAGAGATGGGAATCTATGCGTGGAGCCAGAGGAAATGGGTGAGGTGCTAAATGAGTACTTTGCATCAGTATTCACCAAGGAGAAGGACTTGGTGGATGATAAGCCGAGGGAAGGGAGTGCAGATAGTCTCAGTCATCTCATTATCAAAAAGGAGGAGGTGTTGGGTGTCTTGCAAAGCATTAAGGTAGATAAGTCCCCAGGGCCTGATGGGATCTACCCTAGAATACAGAGGCAGGCAAGGGAAGAAATTGCTGGGGCCTTGACAGAAATCTTTGCATCATCATTGGCTACAGGTGAGGTCCCAGAGGACTGGAGAATAGCCAATGCTGTTCCTTTGTTTAGGAAGGGTGGTAAGGATAATCCAGGAAATTATAGGCCAGTGAGACTTACGTCAGTGGTCGGGAAACTATTAGAGAGGATTCTTCGGGACAAGATTTACTCCCATTTGGAAACAAACGAACTTATTAGCGAGAGGCAGCATGGTTCTGTGAAGTGGAGGTCGTGTCTTACTAATTTGATTGAGTTTTTTGAAGAACTGACGAAGATGATTGATGAGGGAAGGGCAGTGGATGTTGTCTATATGGTCCCGCATGGCAAACTGGTGCAAAAGGTGAAGTCACACTGGATCAGAGGTGAGTTGGCAAGATGGATACAGAACTGGCGCAGTCACAGAAGACAGAGGGTAACAGTGGATGGGTGTTTTTCTGAATGGAGGGATGTGACTAGTGGTGTTCCACAGGGATCAGTGCTGGGACCTTTGATGTTTGTAGTATATATAAATGATTTGGAGGAAAATGTAGCTGGTCTGATTAGTAAGTTTGCGGACGACACAATGGTTGGTGGAGTTGCGGATAATAGAACAAAGAGAACAAAGAACCAAGACAATTACAGCACAGGAACAGGCCCTTCGGCCCTCCAAGCCTACACCGATCCAAATTCTCTATCTAAACCTGTCGCCTATTTTCTAAGGGTCTGTATCTCTTTACTTCCTGCCCATTCATGTATCTGTCTAGATACATCTTAAAAGACGCTATCGTGCCCGAGTCTACCACCTCCGCTGGCAATGCATTCCATGCACCCACCACCCTCTGCATGAAGAACTTTCCATGCATATCCCCACTAAACTTTTCCCCTTTCACTTTTAACTCGTGTCCCCTTGTAATTGAATCCCCCACTCTGGGAAAAAGCTTCTTGCTATCCACCCTGTCTATACCTCTCATGATTTTGTACACCTCAATCAGGTCGCCCCTCAACCGCCGTCTTTCTAATGAAAATAATCCTAATCTACTCAGTCTCTCTTCATAGCTAGCGCCCTCCATACCAGGCAACATCCTGGTGAACCTCCTCTGCACCCTCTCCAAAGCATCTACATCCTTTTGGTAATGTGGCGACCAGAACTGCACGCAGTATTCCAAATGTGGCAGAACCAAAGTCCTATTCAACTGTAACATGGCCTGCCAGCCCTTGTACTCAATACCCCGTCCGATGAAGGAAAGCATGCCGTATGCCTTCTTGACCACTCTATTGACCTGTGTTGCCACTTTCAGGGAACAATGGACCTGAACACCCAAATATCTCTGTACATCAATTTACCCCAGGACATTTCCATTTACTGTATCGTTCACTCTTGAATTGGATCTTCCAAAATGCATCACCTCGCATTTGCCCTGATTGAACTCCATCTGCCATTTCTCTGCCCAACTCTCCAGTCTATCTATATTCTGCTGTATTCTCTGACAGTCCCCTTCACTATCTGCTACTCCACCAATCTTAGTGTCGTCTGCAAACTTGCTAATCAAACCACCTATACTTTCCTCCAAATCATTTATGTATATCACAAACAACAGTTGTCCCAGCACGGATCCCTGTGGAACACCACTGGTCACACGTCTCCATTTTGAGAAACTCCCTTCCACTGCTATTCTCTGTCTCCTGTTGCCCAGCCAGTTCTTCATCCATCTAGCTAGTACACCTTGGACCCCATGTGCCTTCACTTTCCCCATCCATAATGATGAAGATTGTCAGAGGATACAGCAGGATATAGATCGGTTGGTGACTTGGGCGGAGAAATGGCAGATGGAGTTTAATCCGGACAAATGTGAGGTAATGCATTTTGGAAGGTCTAATGCAGGTGGGAGGTATACAGTAAATGGCAGAACCCTTAGGAGTATTGACAGGCAAAAAGATCTGAGCGTACAGATCCACAGGTCACTGAAAGTGGCAACGCAGGTAGATAAGGTATTCAAGAAGGCATACGTCATGCTTGCCTTCATCGTTCGGGGCATAGAGTATAAAAATTGGCAAGTCATGTTGCAGCTGCACAGAACCTTAGTTGGGCCACACTTTGAATATTTCGAGCAATTCTGGTCGCCACACTACTAGAAGGATGTGGAGGCTTTGGAGAGGTTACAGAGGAGGTTTTCCAGGATGTTGCCTGGTCTGGAGGGCATTAGCTATGAGGAGAGGTTGGAAAAACTCGGATTGTTTTCAGTGGAACGACGGAGGTGGAGGTGCGACATGATAGAGGTTTCCAAAGTTATGAGCGGCATGGACAGAGTGGATAGTCAGAAGCTTTTTCCCAGGGTGGAAGAGTCAGTTCCTAGGCGACATAGCTTTAAGGTGCGAGGGGCAAAGTTTAGAGGGGATGTGCGAGGCACGTTTTTTACACAGAGGGTGGTGAGTGCCAGGAACTTGCTGCCAGGGGAGGTGGTGGAAGCAGATACGATATCGACGTTTAAGAGACATCTTGACAAATATATGAATAGGAGGGGAAGAGAGGGATATGGGCCCTGGAAGTGCAGAAGGTGTTAGTTTAGGCAGGCATCAAGATCGGCCCAGGCTTGGAGGGCCGGATTGTCTGTTCCTGTTCGTTGTAGGGTATTCCCAAGCACAGAGGCACCTGCCATAAATATCATAATGTTAAAATATTATTTGAGTAACCAGTAACATATAATATTAGTGAACAGTGAGGAGTTTTCAAAGCACCATGGGGCTCAGTTAACCTGACCACATTCCACAGGAGCGGAGTAATCCAATCTCAAACAGAAGGCTAATTAAAATGAAAAGCAAACACCTTTGTGGAATGCTGACAAAGTAGCTAGACTGTAACGAGGTGAAAACAACATGAGTAATCCCCTATCTGTGTGTGGGCCGGTAACGAGGTGAAGATAAGGGGGTATGGAAAACATCATGAGTAATCCCCTATCTGTGTGTGGGCCGGTAATGAGGTGAAGATAAGGGGGTATGGAAAACATCATGAGTAATCCCCTATCTGTGTGTGGGCCGGTAATGAGGTGAAGATAATGGGGTATGGAAAACATCATGAGTAATCCCCTATCTGTGTATGGCCCGTTCATGCAGCCCCTCTATGCCTAGTAACCGCTTCTATTGGCTCTAATAATCAATGTATATAATCGATAATCGTTGTGATTGGACCATGTCCGGCCGGGATGGGCTGAGTAACTGTTTGAAAATGTATAAGTGTGGATGATTTTCCTTTGTTCAGTGGAGAGGCATCTGGACATCCCAGTAACCTGCTCCCCACTGGCGTAACTAAATAAACTGTTTGACATTGGAGCAGACCTGAGTGTCAAGTGATTGTTCTAGATTCATTCCCGCTAACACTGTTCTTTCTTCTTTGTTCATTTTTGGAATATTCCAATCTATTGTTCTCAGATTCTGACCCATTGTTGCAACATTCCAATCTATTGTTCTCAGATTCTGACCCTTTGTTGTAACATTCCAATCTATTGTTCTCAGATTCTGACCCATTGTTGCAACATTCCAATCTATTGTTCTCAGATTCTGACCCATTGTTGCAACATTCCAATCTATTGTTCTCAGATTCTGACCCATTGTTGTAACTTTCCAATCTATTGTTCTCAGATTCTGACCCATTGTTGTAACATTCCAATCTATTGTTCAGATTATGATCCATTGTTGTGACATTGCAATCTATTGTTCTCAGATTCTGACCCATTGTTGGAACATTCCAATCTATTGTTCAGATGATGATCCATTGTTGTGACATTGCAATCTATTGTTCTCAGATTCTGATCTATTCCCTCCCTCTCTCTGTAGCCACTGATCACTGTTAGTGCCCCGGATGATACTCCCGCTGATATTGTGCGGTGACACATTGAAAGAAGTCCCTCTATTGATAGAACGGGGAAACCCTCCAGTGACACAAGTGGCATCCATGGAGACAGGCATTAATTACAGTCACTGAACAAATAGGTTCAGTTAACCCCTTTCAATCCAACACTTTTTGCACCACAATGAAGGAGAACATTTACCTCGTCTGGATTGGACGTGTGAGGGTTGCTGAGGGACGGAAAGGTGGAAATAGCAGATGCACTGGCCAGAACCTTTCAATCCTCCTTGGCTATGGGAGTTGTGACAAGGGACTGGAGGGTTGTAATCGTTATTCCCTGTTTAAAAAGGGACAGATGGAGTAAACACTGTAATTACTGACCAATCAGTCTAACCTCGCTGGTGGGGAAATTTCTGGCGGTCACAAGCAGGAAAAAAGTATTCATTACACGTAAAAACATGGGATAATAACAGGCTAGCAGCACGGATATGCGAATGCAAAAGAGAAAAAAGTCTAGCAAAAATCAACAACAGCAACTCATTTTATATAGTGCCTTTGTCATAAAACATCCGAAAATGCTTCACAGGAGCATTATGAAACAATGTCTGACTCGGAACCATTTATAACGATATTGGGTCAGATGACCAACAGCTTGGTTAAAGAGGTAGGTTTTAAGGAGTGTCTCAAGGAAGGAAAGTGAGTGGAGAGGCGGAGCGGTAGAGATCTGTAGGGAAATTATTCCAGAGCTTGGGGCCTAGACAACCGAAGGTGCAGCTTCCAATGGTGAAGTAATTAAAATCAGGGACACACAAGAGGGCTGAAGCAGAGGAGTGCAGATATTTTTAAGGGATGTGGGGCTGGAAGATATTACAGATATAGGGTGGGGGCGATGTCATGGAGGACAAACAAGGTGGAGAAATTTAAAATAAAGACATTGCTGAATCAGGAGTAAATGTAGGTCAGTGATAGGTGAACAGGGAATTAGGACATGGGCAGCAGAGTTTTGGATGAACCTCAAAATTACAGAGAGTAGAATGTGGGAGATCAGCCAGGAGTGAGTAGGAATAATCACATCGAGAGGTGAAATAAACTCACTTTAAAAAGGGAATTAGAAAAAGACTTGAAGATGAACAAGTTTCAGGAATATTGGAAATGGACAGGGGATTGGGATAATCAGAGGGGTGAGGACATGGAGGGATTTGATCACACGAGTGAGAATATTAAAATTGAGGTGTTACTGGACATAGTAACATGGGTCCCAGGGGCAGGAGTAGTCCATTCGGCCCTTTGAGCCTGCTCCACCATTCGTTAGGATCATGGCTGAAAATGGCTGAACTCTTATTATCATCTTTATCCCCTAGTTCCAGTCTCCCCCAGAACAGGAAACATCCTCCCGGTATCGACTCTATCAAGTCCACTCAGGATATTACATGTTTCACTCAGATCACCTCTTATTCTTTCAAACTATAGTCCAAAATTTTCAACCTTTCTTCATAAAATAAACCCTTCATTCGCTGAATGAATCAAGTGAACTTTGTCTTACCTGCTTCAAACGTAGTTATATCATTGTTATCAAATAAGACGACCAAAACTCAACACAGTAAACCTGATGAGTTCTCACCAATGTCCTGCATAGCTGCAGTAAAACGTCCCCACTTTTATACACGATTCCCTTTGCAATAAACACTAACATTACATTTTCCTTCCTCTTTCATTCCACTTGCTGTTCCTGTGTACTAACTCTTTCTGATTCCTGTACCAGGACACTCAGATCCCTCTGTACCACCGAGTTCTGCAATCTCCCTACATTTAAATAATAGACTGCTTTTCTATTCTTCCTGCCAAAGTGGACAAGTTCACATCATACCACATTCTACTCCACCTGCCAAATTTTTGCCAAATTCCTTTAACCTATTTGTGTCATTTGGGAAATTCTTGACCTGCTCTTGAAAACCCGTTTTCCTTCCCATCTTGCTGTCATCGGCACATTTAGCTACCACACATCTTGTTCTTTCATCCAAGTAATCGATATGGATTGTAAATACTTGAGGCCCCAACACTGATCCCTGTAGTACTTCATCAGTTACTGTTTACCAACGCAAAAAGACCCATTTATCCCTAGTCTATGTTTCCTGTTAGCTAACGAATCCTTTATCCATGCCAATATGTTACCCCCTACATCATGCATTTGGAAATCCAAGTATACCACATCTACAGGTGCCCCTTTATCCACCTTGCTTGTTACTTCCTCAAAGACCTCTAATAAAACAGTTACATATGATTGCCCTTACACAAAACCATGTTGATTCTGTCTGGTCCCATGATGATTTTCTAGGTGTGCTGCTACAAACTCATTCTTACTGTATTCTCGCAGTTTCCCTATGACAGATTTTAGGCTGACTGGCCTATAGATTCCTGTTTTCTGTCTCCCTCCTTTCTTGAATAAATGTGTTACATTTTCTGTTTTCCAATCCGCTGGGACCCTTCCCGAATCTAAGGAATTTTGGAAGATTTTAATCAATGCCTGCACTATCTCTGCGGCCACATACTTTAAGGCCCTAGGATGCAGGCCTTTAATAATGGGGACTTGACATACGAACATACAAACATACGAATTAGAAGCAGGAGTAAGCCACTTGGCCCCTCAAGCCTGCTCCGCCGTTCAATAAGATGATAGCTGATCTGATTATAACCTCAATCCACATTCCCACCTATCCCAAATAACCACTCACCCACTTGCTTATCAAGAATCTATCTACATCGGCTTTAAAAATATTCAAAGACTCTGCTTCCACTGCCTTTTGAGGAAGATTGTTCCAAAGACACATGACCCTCAGAAAAAAAAAATCTGCTCATCTGTCTTAAATGGGCGACCCCTTATTTTTAAACAGTGAACCCGAGTTCCAGATTCTCCCACAAGGGGAAACATCCTTCCCACATCCACCCTGTCAAGATCCCTCAGTATCTCATATGCTTCAATCAAGTTGCCTCTTGCTCTTCTAACCTCCAGTGGATACAAGCCTAGTCTTTCCAACCTTTTCTTATAAGGCAACCTGCCCATTCAAGGTATTGGTCTGGTCAACCTTCTCTGAATGCTTCCAATACATTTACATCCTTCCTTAAATAAGGAGACCAATACTGGACACAGTACTCCAGATGTGGTCTCACCAATGTTCTGCATAACTGTAGCATAACCTCCCTACTTTTGCATTCAATTCCCATTCCAATAAATTATAGCATTCTATTAGCTTTCCTAATTACTTGCTGAACCTAAAGACTAACCTTTAGTTAGTTAGTTAGTTTAGTTAGTTTAACCTTTAGCCTCCGGGCTCACTTCTTCGACCAGGAGTCCTCCCCCCGACCAGCAGACCCATTCACCCGCCTCCAGCATTCTCCCTCTACCTGGACCCCTCACCCTGGCCTCTTACCCGCTCTTGATCTCTTCATTGAAAACTGTCGGCGAGACATTGGTCGTCTCAATTTCTCTGCCCCCCTCACTCACTCTAACCTGTCCCCCTCTGAACTTGAGGCACTCCGTTCTCTCAGGTCTAACCCCGACATGGTCATCAAACCTGCAGACAAGGGTGGTGCTGTTGTTGTATGGCGTACCGACCTCTACCTTGCAGAAGCTCAACGCCAACTCACAGACACCTCTTCCTACCTCCCTCTGGACCATGACCCCACCACCGAACATCAAGCCACCGTCCAAAGGACTGTCACTGACCTCATCTCCTCTGGAGATCTTCCCTCTACAGCTTCCAACCTCATAGTCCCGCAACCCCGGACAGCCCGCTTCTACCTCCTTCCCAAAATCCACAAACAGGACTGTCCCGGCAGACCCATTGTGTCAGCCTGCTCCTGCCCAACTGAACTTATTTCTTCCTATCTAGACTCTCTCTTTTCTCCGCTGGTCCAGTCTCTTCCCACCTACATCCGTGACTCTTCTGACGCCCTACGTCATTTTGACAATTTCCAGTTTCCTGGTCCCAACCGCCTCCTCTTCACTATGGACGTCCAATCGCTCTACACCTCCATCCCCCACCAGGATGGTTTGAGGGCTCTCCGCTTCTTCCTGGAACAGAGGCCCAACCAGTCCCCATCCACCAACACCCTCCTCCGCCTGGCTGAACTTGTTCTCACATTGAACAACTTCTCCTTCAACTCCATGCATTTCCTTCAAGTAAAAGGTGTCGCTATGGGTACCCGCATGGGTCCTAGTTATGCCTGTCTTTTTGTGGGATATGTCGAGCATTCTTTGTTCCAGTCCTACTCAGGCCCCCTCCCCCAACTCTTTTTCCGGTACATTGATGACTGTATCGGTGCCGTTTCCTGCTCCCGCCCCGAACTAGAAAACTTTATCAACTTTGCTTCCAATTTCCACCCTTCTCTCACCTTTACATGGTCCATCTCTGACACTTCCCTTCCCTTCCTCGACTTCTCTGTCTCCATCTCTGGGGATAGGTTGTCTACCAATATCCATTATAAGCCCACTGACTCCCACAGCTACCTCGACTACACTTCTTCACACCCTACCTCCTGTAAGGACTCCATTCCATTCTCCCAGTTTCTCCGTCTCCGACGCATCTGCTCTGATGATGCTACCTTCCATGACGGTGCTTCTGATATGACCTCCTTTTTCCTCAACCGAGGATTTCCCCCCACTGTGGTTGACAGGGCCCTCAACCGTGTCCGACCCATTCCCCGCACCTCTACCCTCACCCCTTCCCCTCCCTCCCAGAACCGTGACAGGGTTCCCCTTGTCCTCACTTTTCATCCCACCAGCCTCCATATCCAAAGGATCATCCTCCGCCATTTTCGCCACCTCCAGCGTGATGCCACTACCAGTCGCATCTTCCCCTCCCTTCCCCTGTCAGCATTCCGAAGGGATCGTTCCCTCCGCGACACCCTGGTCCACTCCTCCATTACCCCCACTACCTCGTCCCCGTCCCAGGGCACCTTCCCTTGCAATCGCAGGAGGTGTAATACCTGCCCCTTTACCTCCTCTCTCCTCACTATCCCAGGCCCCAAACACTCCTTTCAGGTGAAGCAGCGATTTACTTGTACTTCTTTCAATGTAGTATACTGTATTCGCTGCTCACAGTGTGGTCTCCTCTACATTGGGGAGACCAAGCGCAGACTGGGTGACCGCTTTGCGGAACATCTCCGCTCAGTCCGCAAGCAGGACCCTGAGCTTCCGGTTGCTTGCCATTTCAACACTCCCCCCTGCTCTCATGCTCACATCTCTGTCCTGGGATTGCTGCAGTGTTCCAGTGAACATCAACGCAAGCTCGAGGAACAGCATCTCATCTACCGATTAGGCACACTACAGCCTGCCGGTCTGAACATTGAGTTCAATAATTTCAGAGCATGACAGCCCCCCACTTTACTTTCATTTTTAGTTATTTTTTCTTCCCTTTTTTTTGGCATTCCTTTTTACATTTTTTACAATCTTTTTTTGTATTTATTTCAGTTCATCTTAGTTTGTTCAGTTTGCTCACCCACTGTTTTTTTCAGGTTGTTTTTCTTCAGGTTTGCACTTGCTGATGTTCAATATTCAGTATATTCACACCTAATCTGTACTAATGCTTTGTCTTTCAACACACCATTAACATATTGTTTGCCTTTGCTCCATGACCTTTTGGTCAGCTATGTGGCCTGGTCCAATCTGCACCTTCTCCTTTGTTATCTCTTGCCCAACCCCCACCTCACTTGTTTATAATCTGTGACTTTTCTATATTTGTCAGTTCCGAAGAAGGGTCACTGACCCGAAACGTTAACTCTGCTTCTCTTTCCACAGATGCTGCCAGACCTGCTGAGTGAATCCAGCATTTCTTGTTTTTGTTTCAGATTTCCAGCATCCGCAGTATTTTGCTTTTATTTTAACCTTTAGTAATTCATGCACTAGGACACCCAGATCGCTCTGCATCTCAGAGCTCTGCAATCTTTCACCATCTAACTATGCTTCTTTTTTATTCTTCCTGCCAAAATGGACAATGTCACATTTTCCCACATTATACTCCATTTGTCAGATCTTTGCCCACTCACTAAACCTAATCTATATCCATTTTCAGCCTCCTTATGTCCTCTTCACAAGTTATTTTCCTACCTATCGTTGTGTCATCAGCAGATTTGGCACCATTACTTCACTCCCATCATCCAAGTCATTTATATAAATTGTAAAAAGTTGAGACACCAGCACACATTCCCGTGTCACATCACTCATCACATCTTGTGAACCAGATAATGGCCCATTTATGCCTACTCTCTGTTTCCTGTTAGCTAGCCAATCTTTCATCCATGCTGATATTTTACCCCCTACACCATGAGCTTTTATTTTCTGCAAAAACCTTTGATGTGGCACCTTATCAATGGCCTTCTGGAAATCTAAGTACAGTACATCCATCAGTTCCCCTTTATCCACAGACATGTTACTTCTTCAAAGAACTCCAATAAATTGGTGAAACACAATTTCCTTTTCACAAAATCCTGTTGATTCTGCCGCATTACACTAATCTTTTTTAAATGCCCTGCGACAACATCTTTAATAATAGCTTCCAACATTTTCCGAAGAGAGATGTTAAGCTAAGTGGCCTGTTGTTTCCTGCTTTCTGTCTCCCTTACTTTTTGAATAAAGGAGTAACATTCGCTATTTTCCAATCTAACGGAACTTTCCTCAAATCTAAGGAACTTTGGAAAATTAAAACTAACGCATCAACTATCTCACTAGCTACTTCTTTTAAAACCGTAAGATGAAGTCCGTCAGGATCTGGGCATTTGTCAGCCCGCAGCTCCATCTATTTGTTTAGCACCTCTTCCCTGGTGATTGCAATTTTCTTGAGCTCCTCCCTCCTTTCCATTTCTGGCATACAGCTAATACTGGGGTGTTGCTTGTATCCTCGATAGTGAGGACCGATGCAAAATTCCTGTACAAGTCAGTTGTCAACTTTTTAATATTCATTATTAATTCCACAGACTCACTTTCTATAGGACCAACGCTCACTTTGTTAACTATTTTCTTGTTTATATATTTGGAACCTTTTACTATCTGTCTTTATATTTCTTGCCAGCTTTCTCTTGTATACTAATTGTCCCCACATTATTAATCTTTTAGTTGTTCTTAGCTGCTGTTTATATTCTGTTCAATCTTCTGACCTGCCACCCAGCTTTGCATAATTAAATGTTTTTCTTTAAGGTTGATACTATCTTTAACTGTTTTAGTTAACCACGGATGGCGGGTCCTGTCAGCCTTTAGGTGTAATAGTTTTATCAGTACATTTTCTCTGGATAGGGTGATTGTTTGAAGTTTCTCGCTCCCTTTTTGCCTCTTGATTCATGTATCTTTGGAAGGTTTTCTAAGTTTGCTACAGTGATAACAGACACAGCATATCTGTTCAACCCCTCCTCCATGTCCTTGTTTCTCGTGATTAATTCCCCAAACGCACTCACTCGAGGATTAACACTAACTTTAGTTCCTCTTTTCCTAATTAAATATTTGTAGAAACTCTTACTCTCTGTTTACATTACCAGCAAGCTTTCTCCAACACTCTACTTTTACCCTCTTTTTTGTCATTCGTTGCTGGTTCTTAAAATCTGTCCAATCTTTTCACCTACCACTAATCTTGGCAGATTTGGACAGTGTTTCTTTCAATTTAATATTATCCTTAAATTCCCTATTTAACTACGTATGATGCAACCTTCTCCAAGGGTCTTTCTTTCTCACTCAGTTAAATCTTTGCTGAGAGTTGTTAAGTATCTCATTAAAAGTCAGCCACTGAATCTCTACTGTTCTAACTTTTAACCCAGTTTCCCAGTTCACTTTGGCTGGCTATGCCTTCATATCCTTATCATTACCTTTATTAATTTAAAAAAAGAACAGTCTTAGACCCACAGTTTACTCTTCAATCTGAACGTTGAAATTCTATCACGTTATGATCATTGTCACCTAGAAGTTCCTTTACCATGAGGTTCTTGATTAATACTGTCTCACTGCACATTATCAGTTCCAGAACAGCCTGCTCCTGGTTGACTCTAGAACGTGTTGCTCTGAGGAATTTTCACGAATAAATTCTATGAACTAATTTTCCAGTCTACCTTTGCCAACCTGATTTGCCCAATCTACATGTAGATTAAAAGCTCCATGAATATTGCGGCATTTTTCTTACACACCCCATTTATTTCTTCCTATATACTCTGTCCTACAGAAACCAATGTATGTCACTGAGCACAGGGATGTTGGGTGAACGAGACTTTGTGCCATTAGGATATGGATAGCAGAGTTTTGGATAGACTGTTATTTATGGCAGTTTGTAATAGGGATGGTAACCAGGACAGCATTTGAATAGTAGATTTGACAAAGGCACAGATCTGAGTTTATGCAGCAAATAGGCTCCCATGGAGGACGCTTTTATGGAAGTGACCATTGTTAAGAGCAGTAAAACAGTTATTCAAGGTTTATAGAATTAATAGCTGGATAGAGAGACTTACCAGGGACACCAACGATAGCAAGAATGGGATAATAAATATGTTGAGTCATCCTCAGTGCACAATAGATCCGATCCGCTAATGTCATCCAAGAATAATCCACAGTAAGATAATCAAACCAATAGGATAAACTCCTGTCCATTGTTCTAACATCCCAGTCGATTGTTCTCAGATTCTGACCCATTGTTGTAACATTCCAATCTATTGCTCTCAGATTCTGATCTATCCTCTCCCTTACTCTCGCTGGAGGTGCTGATACCTGTTAGTGTCGGTGATGATACTGCCGCTGACACGATGGGATAACTCATTGAAAGGAACCCCTTACTAACAGAAGAGGGAAACCCTCCAGTGACACAATTAGGCTCCATGGAGAATGACATTAATTACAGTCACTGAACAAACAGGTTCAATTAACCCCTTTCAATCCAATACCTTTTGTACCAAAATAAAGTAGAACATTTAGCCGGTCTGGATGGGATGTATGAGAGTTGCTGAGGGAAGCGATGGTGGAAATAGCAGAGGCACTGGCCAGAATCTTCCAATCCTCCTTGGATATAGGAGTGGTGACAGGGGACTAGAGGGTTGTATGTATGACACTGAGCCATATATGGAGATATTGGGTCAGATCACCAACAGCTTGGTGAAAGAGGTAGGTTTTACGGAGTGTCCTAAAGAAGGAAAATGAGTGGAGTGGTGCAGAGGCAGACAGGTGGAGCTCTGTAGGGAGATTATTCCAGAAGCTTGCTGCCTTGACAACTGAAGGTGCAGCTTTCAATGGTGGAGTAATTAAAATCAGGGACACACAAGAGGCCTGAATGAGAGGAGTGCAGATATCTTTAAGGTTTGTGGGGCTGGAGGATATTACACATATAGAATGTGGGCGATATCATGGAGGGAAAACAAGGTGGAGAATTTTAAAATAAATACATTGCTAATCAGGAGTCAATGTCGGTCAGTGATAGCTGAAAAGGAAATTAGGACACGGTTCGCAGAGTTCTGGAGGACCTCAAGTTTACAAATAGTAGAATGTGGGAGATAAGCCAGGAGTGAGTTGGAATAATCACATCCAGAGGTGACGAAGACATGAATGAGGTTTCAGCAGCAGATGGGCTGAGACAGGGTGAAGTCGGGCGATGTTACTGAGGTGGAAATAGGCGGTTGTAATGATATCCTGAAAATGCATTTGGGAGACCATTTTGTGGTCAAATATGACACCAAGTTTGCAAACAGACCGCCTGAATCTCAGACTGTTAATAGGGGGACGGATGGAATCAATAGCAAGGGAACAGAGTTGGAGTGGGGAGTCAAAACAATGGCTTCAGTCTTCCCAATATTTAATTGGAGGAAATTTCTGCTCATCCAGTACTGGGTGTCGGATAATCAGTCTGATAATTGAACAACAGTTGAGGAGTGGAGAGAGGTGGTGGTGAGGTAAACTTGATGGAGTTCTTTGATAAAACAATGGAGAGGGTTGATGAGGGTGGTGTGATTGACGTTATATATATGGACTTTCAAAAGGTGTTTGATCAAGTGACATTCAATAGACAGGTTAGGGAAACCAAACCCTATGGATTAAATGGAAAGTGACAGTGTGGATATAACATTGGCTAAGGAACAGTAAACAGAGAGAAGTGGTGAAAGGTTGTTGTTCAGACTCGATGGGAGTATACAGTGGTGCTCCCCAGGGCTTGGTATTAGGACCACTGCTCTTTTTGCTCTTGGAAAACCCTGGGTGTGTAGGGCAGAGCCCCCTCCTCCTCCCTCTTTACAGAGCTTCCCCTCTTTGTAGCCTCTGCTCCATTTGTTGGTCAGGTTACAGACCCAGAGACACTGTAACTACAGTCACCATACCTCGTCCAGAGTTGGGTCACTAAATCCTCCGTCCTCCCTGAATATCTGCAGCAGCTCACAACACAACCTCCAGAAAACCATCCACAGCACCTCCACTAACTTTACAATAGCAAAAGTAAGTCAAAAGCCACCTGTATGTTGGCTGCTTGATCCTTTTAAATAACACTAGAGGGAGTTCCTCGTGCTGCTGAATGTATGTTCAGCTGAGAGTGACTGACACAGGTGGTTAGTGGACATGCACAGACCAAGTTTCAAAGACATACATCAAAGCTGCCAGAATGGCTGATTGACACCATATTCAGACCCCTCCTCACACTGCAGACACACACACGTTACACCCACACTAGCATCCCGGCCAGCCTGGGTGTCCTGTACAATGTGCTGGATGTAACCGGCAGTGCAGCTCACATCATTTTATGGATCCAAACTTCCACATCACCAGTGGAGCTGGAGAGATAAAATGTGTGGTCAGGGAGAGAGACAGAGGGAAAGAAATTCACTTTAAAAAGGGAATTAGAAAAAGACTTTAAGATGAATAAGTTTCAGGAATATTGGAAATGGACAGGGGATTGGGATAATCAGAGGAGTGAGGACATGAAGTGATGTGATCACACGAGTGAGAATATTAAAATTGAGGTTTTGCTGGATACAGGAACATAGAACTCAGGAGTAGGCTATTCGGCCCATTGAGCCTAATCCACCATTCGATAAGAATATGGCTTATCTCCTATTTTTAACTTTATCCCTTTGTTCCAGTCTCCCCCACAAGAGGAAACATCCTCCAGTATCCACTCTATCAAATCCACTCAGGATCTAATAGGTTTCAATAAGACACCTCTCATTCTTCTAAACTCCAACCTGTTCAAACCTTCTTCATAAAATTAGCCCTTCATTCAGAAAATGAGTCAAGTTCACTTTCGTTGACCTGCTTCTTATGCAATTATATCATTTTTGTCAAATAAGGAGACCAAACTGTACACAATACTCCAGATGTGGTCTTACCAAGGCCCTGCACAGCTGCAGTAAAACTTCTCCACTTTGATGCTCGATTCCCTTTTCAATAAACACTAACATTCCATTTTCCTTCCTAATCACTTGCTGTCCCTGTATACTAACTCGTTCTGATTCATGTACCAGGATACCCAGATCTCTCTGTACCACCGTGTTCATCAATCTGTTTTTAAATATTATACTGCTTTTCTATTCTTCCTACCAAATTGGACAAGTTCACATCTTCCCACATTCTGCTCCATCTGCCAAAGTTTTCCGACCTCACTTAACCTAATTACATCCCTTTGTAAACCCTTTACCTCCTCTTGACAAAGTACTTTCCTTCCCATTCTGTCACTTCATCTAAGTCATTGATATGCATTGTAAATAGCTGAGGCCCCAGTACTGATCCCTGCGGCACTCCACTAGTTACAGCTTGTAAACACAAAAAGATCAATTTATCCCAGTCACTGTTTCCTGTTAGATAACCAGTCCTTTATCCATACAAATATGTTACCCCCTGTATAATGCCTTTTGGAAATCCAAGTACACCACATCTACAGGTGCCCCTTTATCCACCTTGCTTGCCACTTCCTCAAAGATCTCTAATAAATTAGTTACATATTATTTCCCTTTTAAAAAACCATGTTGATTCTGTCTGATCCCATGATGATTTTCTAGGTATGCTGCTGCAAGCTCCTTATTAATGGATTATCGGAATTTCCCTATGCCAGATTTTAGGCTAACTCACCTAGAGTTTCCTGTCTTCCTCCTTTCTTGGAGAAATGAGTTACAATTTTTATTTTCCAATCCGCTGGAACTCTTTCAGAATCTAAGTAATTTTGGAAGAGTATAACCAATGCCTCTACTGTCACTGCAGCCACTGACTTTAAAGACCTCGGATGCAGGCCATCTGGTCCTGGGGACTTGTTATCCGAACATACGTAGTAGGAGGTGGAGTAGGCCACTCGGCCCCTCGAGCCAGCTCCACCATTCAATAAGATCATGGCTGATCTGATTGTAACCCCAACTCCACATTCTCGCCTACCACAATAATCTTCCACCCCTTGCTTATCAAGAATCTATCTACCTCTGCTTTAAAAATATTCAAAGACTCTGCTTACACCACCTTCTGAGGAAAAGTGTTCTAAAGACTCACAACCCTGTCTAAAATGGGCGGTACCTTATTTTTAAATAGTGACCCGGAGTTCTAGATTCTCCCACAAGAGAAAATCTTATCTTCCGGGAGTGGAGTGGACCTGTAGGGAGAACGCCGAGAGCGGAGCCTATAACCCGAGCCCAAGGATCAAGTTCCAGTCTCTTACCTTCTGGGAGTGGAGAGGAGCTCTTTCAGCTGCCGGAGTTTTGAAAATAAAAGAAAACAACAACAGTGACATCACAAGAGAGCTGAAAGTTGATTTACTGCTGTTAGGGAATACCTCTAAACAGCTGGGTAAGTATCTAAGGCAAAAAAAAGTTTAAAAGTTTAAAGTTTATTTCAAAGAAAGTAAGTAGTTATTTTTTTAAGGGAGTTCTGTAGTACCGAGGACCAGGGAAAAAGGGATCTAGAGTAATTGATATTATTGGACTTTAAGATCTTCCAGAAGATTTATTTTAATTGAAAGGGTTAAGTCATGGCAGGAGAGCTCAAAGCCGTAGTGTGCTCCTCGTGCTCCATGTCGGAAGCCGGGAACAATTCCAATGCCTGGGACCAGCATGTGTGTAGGAAGTGTGTCCAACTGCAGCTCCTGGAAGCCTTGGTTTCGGAGCTGGAGCGTCAGCTAGGAATACCGTGGGGCATCCACGAGGTGGAGAGTATCGTAGATAGCATGTATAGAGAGGAGGTCACATCGTAGGCTCAGACTCCACAGGCAGGAGGGGAGTGGGTGATCACCAGGCAGAGCAAGAGGACTAGGCAGGCAGTGCAGGAATCCCCTGTGGCGATTCCCCTGCGAAACAGGTATACTGTTTTGGATACTGTTGGGGGGAATGGCCTCTAAGGGGAAAGCAGCAACAGCCCATTTCGTTGCACCATGGTTGGCTCCGCTGCACAGGGGAGGAGTAAAACATCTGGGAATGCAATAGTTTTAGGGGATTCAATAGTAACAGGAATAGATAGGCGTTTCCGTGGCCGCAAAAGAGACTCCAGGATGGTATGTTACCTCTCTGGTGCGAGGGTCAAGGATGTCTCAGACTGGTTCCAGGACATTCTGAAGGGGGAGGGTGAACAGCCAGTGGTCGTGGTACACATTGGTATAAACGACATAGGTAATAAAAAGGACGAGATCCTAAAAGCAGAATATAGGGAGCTTGGAAGTAAGTTGAAATGTAGGACCTCAAAGATAGTGATCTCAGGATTACTGCTAGTGCCACGTGCAAGTCAGAGTAGAAATAGCAGGATATATCGGATGAATACGTGGATGAAGAGATGGAGTGAGGGGGAGGGGTTTAGATTCCTGGGACATTGGGACTGGTTCTGGGGGAGGTGGGACCAGTACAAACTGGATAGGCTACACCTGTGTAGGACCAGGACTGATGTCCTCGGGGGAGTATTTGCTGGAGTGCTTGAGGAGAGTTTAAACTAAAATGGCTGGGGGATGAGAACCTTTGCAAGGAGCCAGAGGAAGGAGATCAAAGAAAAGAGCAAACGACATTAAGGGGAATAAGAAAAGTGATAGGCAGAGAAATCAAGGGCCAGAATCAAACAGGTACACAGTGGAAAATATTGGGAAGAGGAAAAGTAATGTTAAAAATGTAAGCCTTAAGTCTTAGTGCCTTAATACACGGAGCATTCAAAATAAAGTGGATTAATTAATCATGCAAATAGACGTAAACGGGTATGATATAGTCGGGATTATAGAGACATGGTGACCAGGGATAGGAAATGAACATCCAGGGATAGTCAATATTTAGGAAGGACAGATAAAAAGCAAAAGGCGGTGGAGTTGCATTGCTGGTTAAAGAGTAAATTAACGCAATAGTGAGGAAAGATATTAGCTCTGACGATGTGTTATCTGCATGGGTAGAGCTGAGAAACACTAAGGGGCATAAAACATTAGTGGAGGTTGTATATAGACCCCAAAACTGTAGTGGTGATGTTGGAAATGGCACTAAATAGGAAATTAGAGATGCATGCGATAAATTATGGGTAATTATGTAATTATGGGTGACCTTAATCTGCATATAGATTGGGCAAATCAAATGAGTCACAATACTGTAGAGCAGGAATTCTTGGAGTGTATACCGGATGGTTTTCTGGACCAATACGTTGAGGAACCAACTAGAGAACAGGTCATCCTAGACTGGGTATTTTGTAATGAGAGTGGAATAATTAGCAATCTAGTGGTGCGAGACCCCTTGGGGATGAGCCACTATAACATGATAGAATTCTTCATCAAGATGGAGAGTGGCGGAGTTGATTCTGAGACCAGGGTCCTGAATCTTAGTAAAGGAAACTACGAAGGTATGAGGCGTGAGTTGGCCATGACGCATTGGGAAATGTTACTTAAAGGGATGACGGTGGATAGGCAATGGCAAACATTTAAATAGCGCATGGATGAACTGCAACATTTGTTTATACCTGTCTGACGCCAAAATAAAATGGGAAATGTAGCCCAACCATGGCTTAAAAGGGAAATTAGAGACTAGAGATTAGATCCAAGGAAGAGGCATATAAATTTGCCATGAAAAACAACAGACCTGAGGATTGGGCGCAGTTTAGAATTCAGCAAAGGAGGACCAAGGGATTGATTAAGAAGGGGAAAACAGAGTACGAGAGCAAGCTTGTAGGGAACATAAAAACTGACGGTAAAAGTTTCTATAGGTATGTGAAGAGAAAAAGATTGGTGAAGACAAATGTAGGTCCTTTACAGTCAGAAACATGGGAATTTATTATGGGGAATAAAGAAATGGCTGACCAACTAAGCGCATACTGTGTTTCTGTCTTCACAAAGGAGGACACAAATATCATACCAGAAATGTTGGCTCAGTGAGAGAGCGGTACTGAAGGACATCCATATTAGCCAAGAAATGATGCTGGGGAAATTGATGGGATTGAAGGCTGATAAATCCCAAGGGGCTGATGGTCTACATCCCAGAGTACTTAAGGAAGTGGCCCTGGAAATAGTGGATGCGATGGTGGTCATCGTCCAAGTTTCTACAGACCCTGGAACAGTTCCCACAGATTGGAGGGTAGCTAATGTAACCCCACTATTTAAAAAGGGAGGTAGAGAGAAAGCTGGGAATTATCGACCAGTCAGCCTGACGTCGGTAGTGGGGAAAATTCTAGAGTGCATTATCAAAGATTTTATAGCAGAGCACTTGGAGAATTGGGTAGAGTCAGCATGGATTTACGAAAGGGAAATCATGCTTGATAAATCTACTAGAATTCTTCGAGGATGTAACGAGTAGAGTTGATGAGGGGGAGCCGGTGGATGTGGTTTATTTGGACTTTCAGAAGGCTTTTGACAAAGTCCCACATAAGAGATTAGCATGTAAAATTAAAACGCATGGTACTGGGGGTAATGTATTGCGAGGGACAGAAAATTGGTTGGCGGACAGGAGACAAAGCGTAGGGATAAATGGGTCTTTTTTCTGAATGGCAGGCATGACCAGTGGGGTACCGCAGGGATTGGTGCTAGGACAGCAGCTATTCACAATATACATTAATGATTTAGACGAGGGAACTAAATGTAATGTCTCCAAATTTGCAGATGACACAAAACTGGGTGGGAGGTGAGTTGTGAGGAGGATGCAGAGAGGCTTCAGTGTGATTTGGACAAGTTGAGTGAGTGGGCTATTGCATGGCAGATGCAGTATAATATGGATAAATGTGAGGTTATCCACTTTCGTAGCAATAAATGGAAGGCAGATTATTATCTGAACGGCTATAAACTGAGAGAGGGGAATATGCAGCGAGACCTGGGTGTTCTCGTACACCAGTCGCTGAAGGTAAGCATGCAGGTGCAACAGGCGGTAAAAAAGGCAAATGGTATGTCGGCCTTCATAGCGAGAGGATTCGATTCCAGAAGCAGGGATGTCTTGCTGCAATTATACAGGGCCTTGGTGAGGCCACACCTGGAATATTGTGTGCAGTTTTGGTCTCCTTATCTGAGGAAGGATGTTCTTACTACAGAGGGAGTGCAGTGAAAGTTTACCAGGCTGATTCCTGGGATGGCAGGACTGACGTGTGAGGATAGATTGAGTCGGTTAGGATTATAATCGCTGGAGTTCAGAAGAGTGAGGGGGATCTCATAGAAACCTATAAAATTCTAACAGGACTTGACAGGGGAGATGCAGGAAGGATATTTCCGATGGTGGGGGAGTCCAGAACTAGGGGCCATAGTCTAAGGATATGGGGTAAACCTTTCAGGACTGAGATGTGGAGCAATTTCATCACCCAGAGAGTGGTGAGCCTGTGGAATTCGCTACCACCGAAAGCAGTTGAGGCCAAAACATTGTATGTTTTCAAGAAGGAGTTAGATATAGCTCTTGGGTCTAAAGGGATCAAAGGGTATGGAGCAAAAGTTGGAACAGACTGCTGAGTTGGATGATCATCAATGATCATAATGAATGGCGGAGCATGCATGAAGGGCCGAATGGCCTACTCCTGCTCCTATTTCCTATGTTTCTACATAAGAGGAAAAATTCTTCCCGCATCGAGTCTGTTAAATGCCATCAGGATCTTTTATGTGTCAATCAAGTTGCCTCTTATTCCTCTAAACTCCAGCAGATACAAGCCTAGCCTCTCCAACCGTTCCTCATACGACAACCCGCCCATTCCAGGTGTTAGTCTGGTAAACCTTGCCTGAACTGTCCTGAGAGGACACTGAATCTCTATTGTCTTAACTTTTAACCTGGTTTCCCAGTTCACTCTTGCTAGCTATACCTTCATATCCTTATAATTACCTTTATTTAGGTTTAACAAACTAGACATCGGCCCACAGTTTTCCCTTCAATCTGAACATTGAAATGCTGTCATTGTTGCCTCGAGGCTGCTTTACCAGGAGGTTCTTGATCAATCCTGTCTTATTGCACATTACCAGATCTAGAATAGCCTGCACTCCGGTTGACTCTAGAAAGTGCTACTGTAAGGACCTGTCCTAAATACACTCAATGTGCTAGTTTTCCAGGCTACCTTTGCCAATCTGATTTGTCCAATCTATATGCAGATTAAACTCACCCATAGTTGTTGTGGTACCTTTCTTACACACCCCATTTATTTCATCCACATTCTCTATCCGACAAAAACCAATGTATGTCACGGAGCACATGGATGTTGCGTGAATGTGATTTAGTGTGAGTGAGGATATGGACAGCAGAGTTTTGGGTAGACTGTGGCTTATGGCGGTTTGCAATAGGGAAGGTAACCAGGAGAGCATTGGAATAGTAGATTTGGCAAGGGCACAGACAAGAGTTTATGCAGCAAATAGGCTCACACGGAGGACAATATTTCAGAGGTAGTTGTTGTTAAGAACAGTAAAACATTTAATCATGGTTTATAGAATTAATAGCTGGATAGAGGGACTTACCAGGGACACCAACAATAGCGAGGATGGGATAATAAATGTGTTGAATTATTATCAGTGCAAAACGGATCCGATCCTCCAATGTTATCCAATAATAATCCACAGTAAGATCATCAAACCAATAGGATAAACTCCTGTCCATTGTTGTAACATTCCAATCTATTGTTCTCAGATTCTGACCCATTGTTGTAACATTCCAATCTATTGTTCTCAGATTCTGATCTCTCCTCTCCCTCTCTCTGGAACCGCTGATCACTGTTAGTGCCGGGGCTGATGTTCCCGCTGACACTACGGGATAACAAATTGAAAACAGCCCCTTATTAATAGAAGAGGGAAACCCTCCAGTGACACAATTAGGGTCCATAGAGACTGACATTAAGTACAGTCACTGAACAAACATGTTCAGTTAAAGCCTTTCAATCCAACACTTTTTGATGAATGACATTTACCCGGTCTGGATGG
Organism: Heterodontus francisci; assembly: GCF_036365525.1. Lineage (NCBI taxonomy): Eukaryota > Metazoa > Chordata > Chondrichthyes > Heterodontiformes > Heterodontidae > Heterodontus > Heterodontus francisci. Next base: position 1,111,130 of record NW_027141931.1, read on the forward strand.
GATGTATGAGGGTTGCTGAGGTAATGAATGATGGAAATAGCAGATGCACTCGCCAGAATTTTCCAATCCTTGGATATGGGAGACGCGGCAGAGGACTGGAGAGTTGGAAATGTTTCACCCCATTTAAAAAAGGAGAGATGGAATAAACCCTGTATTTACTGACCTGTCAGACGAGTGTCCCTGGTGGGGAAATTACAACCATCAGTGTGTACAAAGATACCTGCTGATTTTCAATACAAGGGTTTATAAATGTCAGCTACCATGAACATGTTAAAGTCAAATTGTACAGAACAAATTTGAAGGATTTATTTGATATAGTAATAGAGGGGATTGGTCACAGCTGGTGTTATGTATATAAACTTAGAAAAGGCATTTGATCAAGTGCCATTTAATAGACTTCTTAGGAAAACTGAACCCAATTGATCAAAGTTGCAGAGGTTGTGTAAACATCCAATTGACTAAGGCACAGAAAATAAATTGTTTTTCAGGCTGTGGAGAAGTAAACAGAGCTGTTCCGAAGACATCAATAACAACAACATATATTTATATATGAACATACGAAGTAGGAGCAGGTGTAGGCCACTCGGCCCTTCGAGCCTGCTCTGCCATTCAATGATTTCATGGCTGAACTGATTACTCCACATTTCCACCTACCTTCCATAACATTTCACCCCCTTGCTTATCAAAAATCTATCTATCTCCAAGTTAAAAAAATATTAAAAGACTCCGGTTACACTGTCTTTTGAGAAAGAGAATTCCAAAGACTCACGAGCCTCTGAGAGGAAACAACTTCTCCTGATCTCTGTTTTAAATGGGTGATCCCTTATTTTTAAACAGTGGCACCTTCTCCTTTCTCACTGAACGAACTGCACTTAGCAAAGGACTCAGTTTTATCCCCTTACACTCCCACCTCAATTCATGTCACGCTCAGCATGATGTTGAGCTCTTTGCAATTCCATCGCCTCCTGCCCACTTCTTGGCCAGGGATTTTTCCCCCGACCAGTGGACCCAATCAGCCACTTGCAATATTTCGCCTCTACCTGGACGCTTTCCTCTGGCCTCTTACCCACATTGATCCTTTCATTGCGAACTGTCGGTGAAATATCGGCCATCTCAATTTCTTTGCTCCCTTTACTGACGCTAATCTGTCTCCCTCTGAACTTGCCGCACCCCATTCTCTCAGGTCTAACCCTGACATGGCGATGACACCTGCAGATAAGGGTGTTGCTGTTTTTGTCTGGCGTCCCAACCTCTACCTTGCAGAGGCTCAGCGCCAACTCTCAGACACTTCTTCCAACCTCCCCCTGGATCATGACCCCACTACAGAACATCAAGACGTTGTCTGCTGGACACTGTCACTGATCTCATCTTCTCCAGACTTTGTCCCTCTGCAGCTTCCACCCTCAGTCACACAACCCCAGACAGTCCACTTCTCCCTCCTTCCTAAAATCCACATACATGACTATCCTAGTGGACCCATCTTTTTAGACTGTTCATGTCCCACTTAACTTATTTCTTCCTATCTTGGCTCGATTTTTTCTCCCCTTGACAAGTCTCTTCCCTCCTACTTACGTTATTCTTCGGACGGACTACGATAATTTCCAGTTTCCTGGCCCTAACAACCTCCTCTTCACTATGGACGTCCAATCTCTCTATACCACCATCCCCGACCGGCACGGTTTGAGGGCTCTCCGCTTCTTCCTTGAACAGAGGCCTAACCAGTTCCCATCCACCACCACCCTCCACCGCCTGGCTGAACCTGTTCTCACATTGAACAACATCTCCTTCAACTGCACTCACTTCATAGAGACATAGAGTTACACAGCACAGAAAAGGTCCTTCGGCCCATCATGCCCATGCTGGCCATCAAGCACTAACTATGCTAATCCCATTTTCCAGAACTTGGCCCGTAGCCTTGTAGGTTATGGCGTTTCAAGTGATCATCTAAATACTTCTTAAACGATTTGAGCATTCCTGCCTCTTCCATCCCTTCAGGCAGTGGGTTCCAGATTCCAACCACCCTCTGGGTGACAACATTTTTCCTCAAATCTCCTCTAAAACTCCTGCTCCTTACCTTAAATCTATGCCCCCTGGTTATTGACACCTCTGCTAAGGGAAAGGTTTCTTCCCATCTACCCAATCTATGCCGCTCATAATTTTGTATACCTCAATCAGGTCCCCCCCTCAGCATTCTCTGCTCTGAGGAAAACAACCAGTCTCTCTTCATAGCTGAACTTCAAGTAAATAGTGTTGCTATGGATACCCGCATGTGTCTCAACTATGCCCGTCTTATTATCGCATATCTTGAACATTCCTTGTTCCAGACCGACTCAGGTACCCTCCCTGAGCTCTTTCTTCTGGTACATTGATAACTGTATCGGTGCTGTTTCCTGCTCCCATCTCGAACTGGACACTTTTATCAACATTGCTTCCAATTTTCACCCTTCTTTCACCTTCTTGTTGTCCATCTCCAACACTTCCCTTCCTCGACTTTTCTGTCTCCATCTCTTGGGATAGGCTGCCCAATAATATCCATTATAAGTCCAGTGAGTCTCACAGCCACCTCGACTACACTTCTTCACAGCCTGCCTCCTGTCAGGACTCCATTCCATTCTCCCCGTTTCTCCATCGCATCTGTTCTGATGATGCAACCTTCCACGACAACACTTCTGATATGTCTTCCTTTTTCCTCCACTGAGGATCCCCCCCACCCCACTTTGGTTGACAGGGCCTTGAACTGGGTCTGACCCATTTTCCGCACCTTTACCCTCACCCCTTCCCCTCCCTCCCAGACCTGTGAAAGGGTTCATCTTGTCTTCACTTTCCACCCCATCAGCCTCCACATCCAAAGTATCACTTTCCACCATTTCTGCCACCTCCAGTGTGATGCCACTACCAAGAGCTCCTTCCCCCCATTCTCCGCTGTCAGCATTCTGAAGGGATTGTTCCCTCCATGACACCCTGGTCCACTCCTCCCTCACCCCCAACACCTTGTCCCCTTCCCACGGCACCTTCCCATGCAATCACAGAAGGTTTCACATCTGCCCTTTTACCTCCTCTAGCCTCACTATCCAAGGCCCTAAACATTCCTTTCAGGTGAAGCAGCAATTCATTAGTACTTCTTTCAATTTAGTACACAGTATTCGCTGCTCACAATGCGGTCTCCTCTCCCTTAAGGATGGCCTAAACATGCTGTCCTAGTCAGTGATGAACACATCCCATTAACGAGTAACAAAAAGAAAACATTGGGTAGACCAAATAAAGATTGAGTGACCGCTTTGTGGGGCTTGTCCACTCAGTCTGCCGAACCCTGGGCTTCTGGTCACTTGCCATTTTAATTCACTGCCCTACTGCCACTCTGACATTTCTGACCTCCACCTGCTGCAGCCTTCCAGTGAAGCTCAATTCAAGCTTGAGGAACAGAACCTCATCTTCCAATTAGACACTTTAGAGCCTCTGGATCAACACTGAGTTCAACAATGTCACACAGTCACATGATCTTAAACTTGTTTTTCATGCTTTTGCTTTCAGACAGAGCAGTTCATTATTCAGAGATTAACACTCTCTCTGAACAAATGCCTTGTTTTTTGTCATTTAATCTCTCTGCCCTCGGTCCTATTCAGACCCTCCTTTTTGTTGCTCTTCCCCACCTTTCACTTGTTCAAAACCCTTTACATTTCTGACCGTTGTCGGTTTTGATGAAAGGTCATCAACATGAAACATTAACTCTGCTTCTCTCTCCACAGATGCTGCCAGACAAGCTGAGTATTTACAACATTTTCTGTACTTTTAGCTATGAATGGAACCTAGATAAGCAGAAGTCAATGGGAGAAATCAACTGCCTGGAGTCATTCCTAACCCAGCATAAAGGAAGATGGTTGTGGTTGCTGGAGGTCAATCAACTCAGTTCCAGGACATCACTGCAGGAGTTCCTCAGGGTAGTGTCCTGGGCCCAACCATCTTCAGCTGCTTCATCAATGACCTTCTTCAATCATAAGGTCAGAAGTGGGAAAGTTCACTGATGACTGTACAATGATGATCACTATTCACAACTGCTCAGATACTGAAGACAGACATATGCAGCAAGACCTGGACAACATTCAGGCTTGAGCTGATAAGTGGAAAGTAACATTCATGACACACAAGTGCCAGGGCACAATTATTTCCAATAAGAGAGAATCTAACCATCTCCCATTGACATTCAACGGCATTACCATCGCTGAATCTCCCACAATCAACATCCTAGGGGTTACCATTGAACAGAAGCTGAATTGCAGCTACAAGAGCAGGTCAAAGGCTAGGAATGCTGCAGAGAGTAACTCACCTCCTGACTCCCCAAAGCCTGTACACCATTTACAAGGCACAAGTCAGGAGTGTTATGAAATACTGTCCACTTGCCTGGATGAGTGCAGCACCAACAACACTCCAGGAGGTCAACACCATCCAGGACAAAACAGCCCGCTTGATTGTCGTGATTGGGGTGCCATGCACTCCCTCACCACCAGCACAGGAGCAGCAGTGTGTACCATCTACAAGATGCACTGCAGCAACGCACCAAGGCTTCTTAGACAGCACCTTCCAAACCCACGACCTCTACAACTTAGAAGGACAATGGCAGCATTGCATGGGAACACCACCACCTGGAAGTTCCCCTCCAAGTCACTTACCATCCTGAAATGGAACTATATTGCTGTTCCTTTACTGTCACTGGGTCAAAATCCTGGAACTCCCTTCCTAAATAGTACTGTGGGTGTACCGGCACCAGATGGACTGCAGCGGATCAAGGAGGCAGCTTAACACAACCTTTTCAAAGGCAATTAGTGATGGGCAATGAATGTTGGTTTCGCCAGCGATGCCCACATCCCATGAAATAATAAAAAGGTAACAGCATTTCCTTCCAGCTGGACGACAGTGGAGAGGTGTGGGAGGAAGATGCTGTTACGAACATTGTCACAGACTGCAGTAAGTTTGTGAAGGATAAGGAGGGATAGTTTGTCTTTGAAACAGTCACACAGCATGTCATTTTTAACAAGCTCATCTATATGTCCTGCCATTGAACTATTCACATGCATCCACTCTGTTGCTGCACCCCCATTAAAATTACACCCTTTAATTTCCATTGCCTCTCCTCTCCGTCCAATGAAAATGTATCAATTTGCGCTTCTGTTAAAGTTTATCTGCCACGTGTCCGTCCATTCCACCAACCTGTCTACATCCACTTGATGTCTGTTACTATCATCCTCATTGCGCAGTACACTTCCAAATTTTGTGCCAAGTGCAAAGTTTGAAATTGTTCCATTTACACTCAAGTCCAAGTGTTTAATATATATCATGAAAAGTAGCAGACCCAGTAACGACCCCTGGGGAAACTTCCTCCAGTCTAAAAACAACCTTTCACCCCCTCTCTCTGCTTCTGTTCATGCAGACAACTTTGTCCCTTTTATTCCATGGGCTTTATCTTTATTGACAAGCCTGTTAAATGACACTTCATCGAATTATGTTTGGAAGTAATGGGGAAAAAAGAAATGGTAGACCAATTAAATACATACTTTGGTTCTGTCTTCACAAAGGAGAACACAAATTACCTCCCAGTAATGTTGGGGAACATAGGGTCTAGTAAGAAGGAGGGACTGTATGAAATCAGTATTAGTAGGGAAATGGTGTTGGGTAAATTGATGGTATTGAAGGCTGATAAATCCCCAGGGCCTGATAATCTACATCCCAAAGTACTTAAGGAAGTGACTCTAGAAATAGTAAATGCATTGCTGGTCAGTCTTCAAATTTCGATAGACTCTGGAAGAGTTCCAATGGATTGCAGGTTAGCTAATGTAACACCACTTTTTAAAAAACGGTGGTGGAGATACAACAGGGAATTATTGACCAGTAGTGGGGAAGTGGGGTAGTGGGGACATAAGTAGTGGGGAAAATGCGAGAGAACATTATAAAAGATGTAATAACAGAGCACACGCAAAACAAAGACAGGATCGGACACAGTCAACATGAATTTCTGAAAGGGAAACCATTCTTGGCAAATCCACTGGGATTTTTTGAGGATGTAACTCACAGAATAGAAAAGATATAACGAGTGGATGTGATGTATTGGGATTTCCGAAGGATTTTGACAAGATCCCACGTAAGAAGTTAGCGTGCAAAATTAAAGCACATGGGATTCAATGAAGAGTGTAGGAGGGCATGCCAGGAGTAGCACCAGACATACCTCAAAATGAGGTGTCGACCAGGTGAAGGCACAACACAAGAGTATCTGCGTGCCAAACTGCAAAGGCAGCATGTGATAGACAGAGATTAGCGATTCCATAACCAACGGATCAGATCTAAGATCTGCAGTCTTGCCACATCCAGCCGTGAATGGTGATGGACAATTAAACAACTAACTGGAGGAGATAGCTACACAAATACCCCCTTTCTCAATAATGGGGGAACCCAGCACATCAGTGCAAAAAAAACAAGCTGAAGCATTTGCAAAAATCTTCAGCCAGAAGCGCCGAGTTGATGATCCATCTCGGCCTACTCACGAAGTCCCAACATCACAGATTATTGTAATTGACTGAAACAGGACATAGATAATTAGAATAGACAGAGGAAAAGGATGATAGTAATTGACTGAAACAGGATATAGATAATTAGAATGGACAGAGGAAAAGGATGATAGCAATTGACTGAAACAGGACATAGATAATTAGAATGGACAGAGGAAAAGGATGATAGCAATTGACTGAAACAGGACATAGATAATTAGAATGGACAGAGGAAAAGGATGATAGTAATTGACTGAAACAGGACATAGATAATTAGAATGTTCAGAGGATCAGGATGATAGTAATTGACTGAAACAGGACATAGATAATTAGAATGGACAGAGGATCAGGATGATGGTAATTGACTGAAACAGGACATAGATAATTAGAATGGACAGAGGAAAAGGATGATAGCAATTGACTGAAACAGGACATAGTTAATTAGAATGTTCAGAGGATCAGGATGATAGCAGTTGACTGAAACAGGACATAGATAATTAGAATGGACAGAGGAAAAGGATGATAGCAGTTGACTGAACCAGGACATAGATAATTAGAATGGACAGAGGAAAAGGATGATAGCAATTGACTGAAACAGGACATAGATAATTAGAATGGACAGAGGAAAAGGATGATAGCAGTTGACTGAAACAGGACATAGATAATTAGAATGGACAGAGGAAAAGGATGATAGCAATTGACTGAAACAGGACATAGTTAATTAGAATGTTCAGAGGATCAGGATGATAGCAGTTGACTGAAACAGGACATAGATAATTAGAATGGACAGAGGAAAAGGATGATAGCAGTTGACTGAACCAGGACATAGATAATTAGAATGGACAGAGGAAAAGGATGATAGCAATTGACTGAAACAGGACATAGATAATTAGAATGGACAGAGGAAAAGGATGATAGCAATTGACTGAAACAGGACATAGATAATTAGAATGGACAGAGGAAAAGGATGATAGCAGTTGACTGAAACAGGACATAGATAATTAGAATGGACAGACGAAAAGGATGATAGCAATTGACTGAAACAGGACATAGATAATTAGAATGGACAGAGGAAAAGGATGATAGCAGTTGACTGAAACAGGACATAGATTATTAGAATGGACAGAGGAAAAGGATGATAGCAGTTGACTGAAACAGGACATAGATAATTAGAATGGACAGAGGATCAGGATGATAGTAATTGACTGAAACAGGACAGAGATAATTAGAATGGACAGAGGATCAGGATGATAGTAATTGACTGTAGCAGGACATAGATAATTAATATGGACAGAGGATCAGGATGATAGTAATTGACTGAAGCAGGACATAGATAATTAGAATAGACAGAGGATCAGGATGATAGTAATTGACTGAAGCAGGACATAGATAATTAGAATAGACAGAGGATCAGGATGACAGTAATTGACTGAAACAGGACATAGATCATTAGAATGGACAGAGGATCAGGATGATAGTAATTGACTGAAACAGGACATAGATAATTAGAATGGACAGAGGATCAGGATGATAGTAATTGTCAGAAACAGGACATAGATAATTAAAGTGGACAGAGGATCAGGATGACAGTAATTGAATGAAGCAGGACATAGATAATTAGAATAGACAGAGGATCAGGATGATAGTAATTGACTGAAACAGGACATAGATCATTAGAATGGACAGAGGATCAGGATGATAGTAATTGACTGAAACAGGACATAGATAATTAGAATGGACAGAGGATCAGGATGATAGTAATTGTCAGAAACAGGACATAGATAATTAAAGTGGACAGAGGATCAGGATGACAGTAATTGAATGAAGCAGGACATAGATAATTAGAATAGACAGAGGATCAGTATGATAGTCATTGACTGAAACAGGACATATATAATTAGAACGGACAGAGGATCAGGATGATAGTAATTGACTGAAACAGGACATAGATAATTAGAATGGACAGAGGATCAGGATGATAGTAATTTACTGAAGCAGGAAATAGATAATTAAAGTGGACAGAGGATCAGGATGATTGTAATTGACTGAAACAGGACATAGATAATTAGAATAGACAGAGGATCAGGATGATAGTAATTGACTGAAACAGGACATAGATAATTAGAACGGACAGAGGATCAGGATGATAGGAATTGACTGAAACAGGTCATAGATAATTAGAATGGACAGAGGATCAGGATGATAGTAATTGACTGAAACAGGAAATAGATAATTAAAGTGGACAGAGGATCAGGATGATAGTAATTGACTGAAACAGGACATAGATAATTAGAATGGACAGAGGATGAGGATGATAGTAATTGACTGAAACAGGACTTAGATAATTAGAATGGACAGAGGATCAGGATGATAGTAATTGACTGAAACAGGACATAGATAATTAGAATAGACAGAGGATCAGGACGAGAGTAATTGACTGAAACAGGACATAGATAATTAGAATAGACAGAGGATCAGGATGATAGTAATTGTCAGAAACAGGACATAGATAATTAAAGTGGACAGAGGATCAGGATGACTGTAATTGAATGAAGCAGGACATAGATAATTAGAATAGACAGAGGATCAGGATGATAGTAATTGACTGAAACAGGACATAGATAATTAGAATGGAAAGAGGATCAGGATGATAGTAATTGACTGAAACAGGACATAGATAATTAGAATGGACAGAGGAAAAGGATGATAGCAGTTGACTGAAACAGGACATAGATAATTAGAATGGACAGAGGAAAAGGATGATAGCAATTGACTGAAACAGGACATAGATAATTAGAATGGACAGAGGAAAAGGATGATAGCAGTTGACTGAAACAGGACATAGATAATTAGAATGGACAGAGGAAAAGGATGATAGCAATTGACTGAAACAGGACATAGATAATTAGAATGGACAGAGGAAAAGGATGATAGCAGTTGAATGAAACAGGACATAGATAATTAGAATGGACAGAGGAAAAGGATGATAGCAGTTGACTGAAACAGGACATAGATAATTAGAATGGACAGAGGAAAAGGATGATAGCAGTTGACTGAAACAGGACATAGATAATTAGAATGGACAGAGGATCTGGATGATAGTAATTGACTGAAACAGGACAGAGATAATTAGAATGGACAGAGGATCAGGATGATAGTAATTGACTGTAGCAGGACATAGATAATTAATATGGACAGAGGATCAGGATGATAGTAATTGACTGAAGCAGGACATAGATAATTAGAATAGACAGAGGATCAGGATGATAGTAATTGACCGAAGCAGGACATAGATAATTAGAATAGACAGAGGATCAGGATGATAGTAATTGACTGAAACAGGACATAGATCATTAGAATGGACAGAGGATCAGGATGATAGTAATTGACTGAAACAGGACATAGATAATTAGAATGGACAGAGGATCAGGATGATAGTAATTGTCAGAAACAGGACATAGATAATTAAAGTGGACAGAGGATCAGGATGACAGTAATTGAATGAAGCAGTACATAGATAATTAGAATAGACAGAGGATCAGGATGATAGTAATTGACTGAAACAGGACATAGATAATTAGAATGGACAGAGGAAAAGGATGATAGCAGTTGACTGAACCAGGACATAGATAATTAGAATGGACAGAGGAAAAGGATGATAGCAATTGACTGAAACAGGACATAGATAATTAGAATGGACAGAGGAAAAGGATGATAGCAATTGACTGAAACAGGACATAGATAATTAGAATGGACAGAGGAAAAGGATGATAGCAGTTGACTGAAACAGGACATAGATAATTCGAATGGACAGACGAAAAGGATGATAGCAATTGACTGAAACAGGACATAGATAATTAGAATGGACAGAGGAAAAGGATGATAGCAGTTGACTGAAACAGGACATAGATTATTAGAATGGACAGAGGAAAAGGATGATAGCAGTTGACTGAAACAGGACATAGATAATTAGAATGGACAGAGGATCAGGATGATAGTAATTGACTGAAACAGGACAGAGATAATTAGAATGGACAGAGGATCAGGATGATAGTAATTGACTGTAGCAGGACATAGATAATTAATATGGACAGAGGATCAGGATGATAGTAATTGACTGAAGCAGGGCATAGATAATTAGAATAGACAGAGGATCAGGATGATAGTAATTGACTGAAGCAGGACATAGATAATTAGAATAGACAGAGGATCAGGATGACAGTAATTGACTGAAACAGGACATAGATCATTAGAATGGACAGAGGATCAGGATGATAGTAATTGACTGAAACAGGACATAGATAATTAGAATGGACAGAGGATCAGGATGATAGTAATTGTCAGAAACAGGACATAGATAATTAAAGTGGACAGAGGATCAGGATGACAGTAATTGAATGAAGCAGGACATAGATAATTAGAATAGACAGAGGATCAGGATGATAGTAATTGACTGAAACAGGACATAGATCATTAGAATGGACAGAGGATCAGGATGATAGTAATTGACTGAAACAGGACATAGATAATTAGAATGGACAGAGGATCAGGATGATAGTAATTGTCAGAAACAGGACATAGATAATTAAAGTGGACAGAGGATCAGGATGACAGTAATTGAATGAAGCAGGACATAGATAATTAGAATAGACAGAGGATCAGTATGATAGTCATTGACTGAAACAGGACATATATAATTAGAACGGACAGAGGATCAGGATGATAGTAATTGACTGAAACAGGACATAGATAATTAGAATGGACAGAGGATCAGGATGATAGTAATTTACTGAAGCAGGAAATAGATAATTAAAGTGGACAGAGGATCAGGATGATTGTAATTGACTGAAACAGGACATAGATAATTAGAATAGACAGAGGATCAGGATGATAGTAATTGACTGAAACAGGACATAGATAATTAGAACGGACAGAGGATCAGGATGATAGGAATTGACTGAAACAGGACATAGATAATTAGAATGGACAGAGGATCAGGATGATAGTAATTGACTGAAACAGGAAATAGATAATTAAAGTGGACAGAGGATCAGGATGATAGTAATTGACTGAAACAGGACATAGATAATTAGAATGGACAGAGGATGAGGATGATAGTAATTGACTGAAACAGGACTTAGATAATTAGAATGGACAGAGGATCAGGATGATAGTAATTGACTGAAACAGGACATAGATAATTAGAATAGACAGAGGATCAGGACGAGAGTAATTGACTGAAACAGGACATAGATAATTAGAATAGACAGAGGATCAGGATGATAGTAATTGTCAGAAACAGGACATAGATAATTAAAGTGGACAGAGGATCAGGATGACTGTAATTGAATGAAGCAGGACATCGATAATTAGAATAGACAGAGGATCAGGATGATAGTAATTGACTGAAACAGGACATAGATAATTAGAATGGAAAGAGGATCAGGATGATAGTAATTGACTGAAACAGGACATAGATAATTAGAATGGACAGAGGAAAAGGATGATAGCAGTTGACTGAAACAGGACATAGATAATTAGAATGGACAGAGGAAAAGGATGATAGCAATTGACTGAAACAGGACATAGATAATTAGAATGGACAGAGGAAAAGGATGATAGCAGTTGACTGAAACAGGACATAGATAATTAGAATGGACAGAGGAAAAGGATGATAGCAATTGACTGAAACAGGACATAGATAATTAGAATGGACAGAGGAAAAGGATGATAGCAGTTGAATGAAACAGGACATAGATAATTAGAATGGACAGAGGAAAAGGATGATAGCAGTTGACTGAAACAGGACATAGATAATTAGAATGGACAGAGGAAAAGGATGATAGCAGTTGACTGAAACAGGACATAGATAATTAGAATGGACAGAGGATCTGGATGATAGTAATTGACTGAAACAGGACAGAGATAATTAGAATGGACAGAGGATCAGGATGATAGTAATTGACTGTAGCAGGACATAGATAATTAATATGGACAGAGGATCAGGATGATAGTAATTGACTGAAGCAGGACATAGATAATTAGAATAGACAGAGGATCAGGATGATAGTAATTGACCGAAGCAGGACATAGATAATTAGAATAGACAGAGGATCAGGATGATAGTAATTGACTGAAACAGGACATAGATCATTAGAATGGACAGAGGATCAGGATGATAGTAATTGACTGAAACAGGACATAGATAATTAGAATGGACAGAGGATCAGGATGATAGTAATTGTCAGAAACAGGACATAGATAATTAAAGTGGACAGAGGATCAGGATGACAGTAATTGAATGAAGCAGGACATAGATAATTAGAATAGACAGAGGATCAGGATGATAGTAATTGACTGAAACAGGACATAGATCATTAGAATGGACAGAGGATCAGGATGATAGTAATTGACTGAAACAGGACATAGATAATTAGAATGGACAGAGGATCAGGATGATAGTAATTGTCAGAAACAGGACATAGATAATTAGAAAAGACAGAGGATCAGGATGACAGTAATTGAATGAAGCAGGACATAGATAATTAGAATAGACAGAGGATCAGGATGATAGTAATTGACTGAAACAGGACATAGATCATTAGAATGGACAGAGGATCAGGATGATAGTAATTGACTGAAACAGGACATAGATAATTAGAATGGACAGAGGATCAGGGTGATAGTAATTGTCAGAAACTGGACATAGATAATTAAAGTGGACAGAGGATCAGGATGACAGTAATTGAATGAAGCAGGACATAGATAATTAGAATAGACAGAGGATCAGTATGATAGTAATTGACTGAAACAGGACATATATAATTAGAACGGACAGAGGATCAGGATGATAGTAATTGACTGAAACAGGACATAGATAATTAGAATGGACAGAGGATCAGGATGATAGTAATTGACTGAAACAGGACATAGATAATTAGAATAGACAGAGGATCAGGATGATAGTAATTGACTGAAACAGGACATAGATAATTAGAATAGACAGAGGATCAGGATGATAGTAATTGACTGAAACAGGACATAGATAATTAGAACGGACAGAGGATCAGGATGATAGGAATTGACTGAAACAGGACATAGATAATTAGAATGGACAGAGGATCAGGATGATAGTAATTGACTGAAACAGGAAATAGATAATTAAAGTGGACAGAGGATCAGGATGATAGTAATTGACTGAAACAGGACATAGATAATTAGAATGGACAGAGGATCAGGATGATAGTAATTGACTGACACAGGACTTAGATAATTAGAATGGACAGAGGATCAGGATGATAGTAATTGACTGAAACAGGACATAGATAATTAGAATAGACAGAGGATCAGGACGAGAGTAATTGACTGAAACAGGACATAGATAATTAGAATAGACAGAGGATCAGGATGATAGTAATTGTCAGAAACAGGACATAGATAATTAAAGTGGACAGAGGATCAGGATGACTGTAATTGAATGAAGCAGGACATCGATAATTAGAATAGACAGAGGATCAGGATGATAGTAATTGACTGAAACAGGACATAGATAATTAGAATGGAAAGAGGATCAGGATGATAGTAATTGACTGAAACAGGACATAGATAATTAGAATGGACAGAGGAAAAGGATGATAGCAGTTGACTGAAACAGGACATAGATAATTAGAATGGACAGAGGAAAAGGATGATAGCAATTGACTGAAACAGGACATAGATAATTAGAATGGACAGAGGAAAAGGATGATAGCAGTTGACTGAAACAGGACATAGATAATTAGAATGGACAGAGGAAAAGGATGATAGCAATTGACTGAAACAGGACATAGATAATTAGAATGGACAGAGGAAAAGGATGATAGCAGTTGAATGAAACAGGACATAGATAATTAGAATGGACAGAGGAAAAGGATGATAGCAGTTGACTGAAACAGGACATAGATAATTAGAATGGACAGAGGAAAAGGATGATAGCAGTTGACTGAAACAGGACATAGATAATTAGAATGGACAGAGGATCAGGATGATAGTAATTGACTGAAACAGGACAGAGATAATTAGAATGGACAGAGGATCAGGATGATAGTAATTGACTGTAGCAGGACATAGATAATTAATATGGACAGAGGATCAGGATGATAGTAATTGACTGAAGCAGGACATAGATAATTAGAATAGACAGAGGATCAGGATGATAGTAATTGACCGAAGCAGGACATAGATAATTAGAATAGACAGAGGATCAGGATGATAGTAATTGACTGAAACAGGACATAGATCATTAGAATGGACAGAGGATCAGGATGATAGTAATTGACTGAAACAGGACATAGATAATTAGAATGGACAGAGGATCAGGATGATAGTAATTGTCAGAAACAGGACATAGATAATTAAAGTGGACAGAGGATCAGGATGACAGTAATTGAATGAAGCAGGACATAGATAATTAGAATAGACAGAGGATCAGGATGATAGTAATTGACTGAAACAGGACATAGATCATTAGAATGGACAGAGGATCAGGATGATAGTAATTGACTGAAACAGGACATAGATAATTAGAATGGACTGAGGATCAGGATGATAGTAATTGTCAGAAACAGGACATAGATAATTAAAGTGGACAGAGGATCAGGATGACAGTAATTGAATGAAGCAGGACATAGATAATTAGAATAGACAGAGGATCAGTATGATAGGAATTGACTGAAACAGGACATATATAATTAGAACGGACAGAGGATCAGGATGATAGTAATTGACTGAAACAGGACATAGATAATTAGAATGGACAGAGGATCAGGATGATAGTAATTGACTGAAACAGGACATAGATAATTAGAATGGACAGAGGATCAGGATGATTGTAATTGACTGAAACAGGACATAGATAATTAGAATGGACAGAGGATCAGGATGATAGTAATTGACTGAAACAGGACATAGATAATTAGAATGGACAGAGGATCAGGATGATAGGAATTGACTGAAACAGGACATAGATAATTAGAATGGACAGAGGATCAGGATGATAGTAATTGTCAGAAACAGGACATAGATAATTAGCATGGACAGAGGATCAGGATGATTGTAATTGACTGAAACAGGACATAGATAATTAGAATGGACAGAGGATCAGGATGATAGTAATTGACTGAAACAGGACCTAGATAATTAGAATAGACAGAGGATCAGGATGATAGTAATTGACTGAAACAGGACATAGATTATTAGAACGGACAGAGGATCAGGATGATAGTAATTGACTGAAACAGGACATAGATAATTAGAATAGACAGAGGATCAGGAGGAGAGTAATTGACTGAAACAGGACATAGATAATTAGAATAGACAGAGGATCAGGATGATAGCAATTGTCAGAATTCAGGACATAGATAATTAAAGTGGACAGAGGATCAGGATGACAGTAATTGAATGAAGCAGGACATAGATAATTAGAATAGACAGAGGATCAGGATGATAGTAATTGACTGAAACAGGACATAGATAATTAGAATGGACAGAGGATCAGGATGATAGTAATTGACTGAAACAGGACACAGATAATTAGAATGGACAGAGGATCAGGATGATAGTAATTGTCAGAAACAGGACATAGATAATTAAAGTGGACAGAGGATCAGGATGACAGTAATTGAATGAAGCAGGTCATAGATAATTAGAATAGACAGAGGATCAGGATGATAGTAATTGACTGAAACAGGACATTGATAATTAGAATGGACAGAGGATCAGGATGATACTAATTGACTGAAACAGGACCTAGATAATTAGAATATACAGAGGATCAGGATGATAGTAATTGACTGAAACAGGACATAGATTATTAGAACGGACAGAGGATCAGGATGATAGTAATTGACTGAATCAGGACATAGATAATTAGAATGGACAGAGGATCAGGATGATAGTAATTGTCAGAAACTGGACATAGATAATTAAAGTGGACAGAGGATCAGGATGACAGTAATTGAATGAAGCAGGACATAGATAATTAGAATAGACAGAGGATCAGTATGATAGTAATTGACTGAAACAGGACATATATAATTAGAACGGACAGAGGATCAGGATGATAGTAATTGACTGAAACAGGACATAGATAATTAGAATGGACAGAGGATCAGGATGATAGTAATTGACTGAAACAGGACATAGATAATTAGAATAGACAGAGGATCAGGATGATAGTAATTGACTGAAACAGGACATAGATAATTAGAATAGACAGAGGATCAGGATGATAGTAATTGACTGAAACAGGACATAGATAATTAGAACGGACAGAGGATCAGGATGATAGGAATTGACTGAAACAGGACATAGATAATTAGAATGGACAGAGGATCAGGATGATAGTAATTGACTGAAACAGGAAATAGATAATTAAAGTGGACAGAGGATCAGGATGATAGTAATTGACTGAAACAGGACATAGATAATTAGAATGGACAGAGGATCAGGATGATAGTAATTGACTGACACAGGACTTAGATAATTAGAATGGACAGAGGATCAGGATGATAGTAATTGACTGAAACAGGACATAGATAATTAGAATAGACAGAGGATCAGGACGAGAGTAATTGACTGAAACAGGACATAGATAATTAGAATAGACAGAGGATCAGGATGATAGTAATTGTCAGAAACAGGACATAGATAATTAAAGTGGACAGAGGATCAGGATGACTGTAATTGAATGAAGCAGGACATCGATAATTAGAATAGACAGAGGATCAGGATGATAGTAATTGACTGAAACAGGACATAGATAATTAGAATGGAAAGAGGATCAGGATGATAGTAATTGACTGAAACAGGACATAGATAATTAGAATGGACAGAGGAAAAGGATGATAGCAGTTGACTGAAACAGGACATAGATAATTAGAATGGACAGAGGAAAAGGATGATAGCAATTGACTGAAACAGGACATAGATAATTAGAATGGACAGAGGAAAAGGATGATAGCAGTTGACTGAAACAGGACATAGATAATTAGAATGGACAGAGGAAAAGGATGATAGCAATTGACTGAAACAGGACATAGATAATTAGAATGGACAGAGGAAAAGGATGATAGCAGTTGAATGAAACAGGACATAGATAATTAGAATGGACAGAGGAAAAGGATGATAGCAGTTGACTGAAACAGGACATAGATAATTAGAATGGACAGAGGAAAAGGATGATAGCAGTTGACTGAAACAGGACATAGATAATTAGAATGGACAGAGGATCAGGATGATAGTAATTGACTGAAACAGGACAGAGATAATTAGAATGGACAGAGGATCAGGATGATAGTAATTGACTGTAGCAGGACATAGATAATTAATATGGACAGAGGATCAGGATGATAGTAATTGACTGAAGCAGGACATAGATAATTAGAATAGACAGAGGATCAGGATGATAGTAATTGACCGAAGCAGGACATAGATAATTAGAATAGACAGAGGATCAGGATGATAGTAATTGACTGAAACAGGACATAGATCATTAGAATGGACAGAGGATCAGGATGATAGTAATTGACTGAAACAGGACATAGATAATTAGAATGGACAGAGGATCAGGATGATAGTAATTGTCAGAAACAGGACATAGATAATTAAAGTGGACAGAGGATCAGGATGACAGTAATTGAATGAAGCAGGACATAGATAATTAGAATAGACAGAGGATCAGGATGATAGTAATTGACTGAAACAGGACATAGATCATTAGAATAGACAGAGGATCAGGATGATAGTAATTGACTGAAACAGGACATAGATAATTAGAATGGACTGAGGATCAGGATGATAGTAATTGTCAGAAACAGGACATAGATAATTAAAGTGGACAGAGGATCAGGATGACAGTAATTGAATGAAGCAGGACATAGATAATTAGAATAGACAGAGGATCAGTATGATAGGAATTGACTGAAACAGGACATATATAATTAGAACGGACAGAGGATCAGGATGATAGTAATTGACTGAAACAGGACATAGATAATTAGAATGGACAGAGGATCAGGATGATAGTAATTGACTGAAACAGGACATAGATAATTAGAATGGACAGAGGATCAGGATGATTGTAATTGACTGAAACAGGACATAGATAATTAGAATGGACAGAGGATCAGGATGATAGTAATTGACTGAAACAGGACATAGATAATTAGAATGGACAGAGGATCAGGATGATAGGAATTGACTGAAACAGGACATAGATAATTAGAATGGACAGAGGATCAGGATGATAGTAATTGTCAGAAACAGGACATAGATAATTAGCATGGACAGAGGATCAGGATGATTGTAATTGACTGAAACAGGACATAGATAATTAGAATGGACAGAGGATCAGGATGATAGTAATTGACTGAAACAGGACCTAGATAATTAGAATAGACAGAGGATCAGGATGATAGTAATTGACTGAAACAGGACATAGATTATTAGAACGGACAGAGGATCAGGATGATAGTAATTGACTGAAACAGGACATAGATAATTAGAATAGACAGAGGATCAGGAGGAGAGTAATTGACTGAAACAGGACATAGATAATTAGAATAGACAGAGGATCAGGATGATAGCAATTGTCAGAATTCAGGACATAGATAATTAAAGTGGACAGAGGATCAGGATGACAGTAATTGAATGAAGCAGGACATAGATAATTAGAATAGACAGAGGATCAGGATGATAGTAATTGACTGAAACAGGACATAGATAATTAGAATGGACAGAGGATCAGGATGATAGTAATTGACTGAAACAGGACACAGATAATTAGAATGGACAGAGGATCAGGATGATAGTAATTGTCAGAAACAGGACATAGATAATTAAAGTGGACAGAGGATCAGGATGACAGTAATTGAATGAAGCAGGTCATAGATAATTAGAATAGACAGAGGATCAGGATGATAGTAATTGACTGAAACAGGACATTGATAATTAGAATGGACAGAGGATCAGGATGATACTAATTGACTGAAACAGGACCTAGATAATTAGAATATACAGAGGATCAGGATGATAGTAATTGACTGAAACAGGACATAGATTATTAGAACGGACAGAGGATCAGGATGATAGTAATTGACTGAATCAGGACATAGATAATTAGAATGGACAGAGGATCAGGATGATAGTAATTGACTGAAACAGGAAATAGATAATTAAAGTGGACAGAGGATCAGGTTGATTGTAATTGACTGAAACAGTACATCGATAATTAGAAAAGACAGAGGATCAGGATGATAGCAATTGACTGAAACAGGACATAGATAATTAGAATGGACAGAGGATCAGGATGATAGTAATTGACTGAAACAGGACATAGATAATTAGAATGGACGGAGGATCAGGATGATAGTAATTGATTGAAACAGGACATAGATAATTAGAATGGACAGAGGATCAGGATGATAGTAATTGACTGAAACAGGACCTAGATAATTAGAATAGACAGAGGATCAGGATGATAGTAATTGACTGAAACAGGACATAGATTATTAGAACGGACAGAGGATCAGGATGATAGTAATTGACTGAAACAGGACATAGATAATTAGAATGGACAGAGGATCAGGATGATAGTAATTGACTGAAACAGGAAATAGATAATTAAAGTGGACAGAGGATCAGGTTGATTGTAATTGAGTGAAACAGGACATCGATAATTAGAATGGACAGAGGATCAGGATGATAGTAATTGACTGAAACAGGACATAGATATTTAGAATGGACAGAGGATCAGGATGATAGTAATTGACTGAAACAGGACATAGATAATTAGAATAGACAGAGGATCAGGACGAGAGTAATTGACTGAAACAGGACATAGATAATTAGAATGGACAGAGGATCAGGATGATAGTAATTGTCAGAAACAGGACATAGATAATTAAAGTGGACAGAGGATCAGGATGACAGTAATTGAATGAAGCAGGACATAGATAATTAGAATAGACAGAGGATCAGGATGATAGTAATTGATTGAAACAGGACATAGATAATTAGAATGGAAAGAGGATCAGGATGATAGTAATTGACTGAAACAGGACATAGATAATTAGAATGGACAGAGGATCAGGATGATAGTAATTGTCAGAAACAGGACATAGATAATTAAAGTGGACAGAGGATCAGGATGACAGTAATTGAATGAAGCAGGTCATAGATAATTAGAATAGACAGAGGATCAGGATGATAGTAATTGACTGAAACAGGACATAGATAATTAGAATGAACAGAGGATCAGGATGATAGTAATTGACTGAAACAGGACATAGCTAATTAGAATAGACAGAGGATCAGGATGATAGTAATTGACTGAAACAGGGCATAGATAATTAGAATAGACAGAGGATCAGGATGATAGCAATTGACTGAAACAGGACATAGATAATTAGAATGGACAGAGGATCAGGATGATAGTAATTGACTGAAACAGGACATAGATAATTAGAATGGACAGAGGATCAGGATGATAGTAATTGACTGAAACAGGACATAGATAATTAGAATGAACAGAGGATCAGGATGATAGTAATTGACTGAAACAGGACATAGATAATTAGAATAGACAGAGGATCAGGATGATAGTAATTGACTGAAACAGGGCATAGATAATTAGAATAGACAGAGGATCAGGATGATAGCAATTGACTGAAACAGGACTTAGATAATTAGAATGGACAGAGGATCAGGATGATAGTAATTGACTGAAACAGGACATAGATAATTAGAATGGACAGAGGATCAGGATGATAGTAATTGACTGAAACAGGACATAGATAATTATCATGAACAGAGGATCAGGATGATAGTAATTGACTGAAACAGGACATAGATAATTAATATGGACAGAGGATCAGGATGATAGTAATTGACTGAAGCAAAACATAGCTAATTAGAATAGACAGAGGATCAGGATGATAGTAATTGACTGAAACAGGACATAGATCATAAGAATGGACAGAGGATCATGATGATAGTAATTGACTGAAACAGGACATAGATAATTAGAATGGACAGAGGATCAGGATGATAGTAATTGTCAGAAACAGGACATAGATAATTAAAGTGGACAGAGGATCAGGATGACAGTAATTGAATGAAGCAGGACATAGATAATTAGAATAGACAGAGGATCAGGATGATAGTAATTGACTGAAACAGGACACTGATAAATAGAATAGACAGAGGATCAGGATGATAGTAATTGACTGAAACAGGACATAGATCATTAGAATGGACAGAGGATCAGGATGATAGTAATTGACTGAAACAGGACATAGATAATTAGAATGGACAGAGGATCAGGATGATAGTAATTGTCAGAAACAGGACATAGATAATTAAAGTGGACAGAGGATCAGGATGACAGTAATTGACTGAAACAGGACTTAGATAATTAGAATGGACAGAGGATCAGGATGATAGTAATTGACTGAAACAGGACATAGATAATTAGAATAGACAGAGGATCAGGACGAGAGTAATTGACTGAACAGGACATAGATAATTAGAATAGACAGAGGATCAGGATGATAGTAATTGTCAGAAACAGGACATAGATAATTAAAGTGGACAGAGGATCAGGATGACAGTAATTGAATGAAGCAGGACATAGATAATTAGAATAGACAGAGGATCACGATGATAGTAATTGACTGAAACAGGACATAGATAATTAGAATGGAAAGAGGATCAGGATGATAGTAATTGACTGTAACAGGACATAGATAATTAGAATGGACAGAGGATCAGGATGATAGTAATTGTCAGAAACAGGTCATAGATAATTAAAGTGGACAGAGGATCAGGATGACAGTAATTGAATGAAGCAGGTCATAGATAATTAGAATAGACAGAGGATCAGGATGATAGTAATTGACTGAAACAGGACATAGATAATTAGAATGAACAGAGGATCAGGATGATAGTAATTGACTGAAACTGGACATAGATAATTAGAATAGACAGAGGATCAGGATGATAGCAATTGACTGAAACAGGGCATAGATAATTAGAATAGACAGAGGATCAGGATGATAGCAATTGACTGAAACAGGACATAGATAATTAGAATGGACAGAGGATCAGGATGATAGTAATTGACTGAAACAGGACATAGATGATTAGAATGGACAGAGGATCAGGATGATAGTAATTGACTGAAACAGGACATAGATAATTAGAATGGACAGAGGATCAGGATGATAGTAATTGACTGAAACAGGACATAGTTTATTAGAACGGACAGAGGATCAGGATGATAGTAATTGACTGAAACAGGACATAGATAATTATAATAGACAGAGTATCAGGATGAGAGTAATTGACTGAAACAGGACATAGATAATTAGAATAGACAGAGGATCAGGATGATAGCAATTGTCAGAATTCAGGACATAGAGAATTAAAGTGGACAGAGGATCAGGATGACAGTAATTGAATGAAGCAGGACATAGATAATTAGAATAGACAGAGGATCAGGATGATAGTAATTGACTGAAACAGGACATAGATAATTAGAATGGACAGAGGATCTGGATGATAGTAATTGACTGAAACAGGACATAGATAATTAGAATGGACAGAGGATCAGGATGATAGTAATTGTCAGAAACAGGACATAGATAGTTAAAGTGGTCAGAGGATCAGGATGACAGTAATTGACTGAAACAGGACATTGATAATTAGAATGGACAGAGGATCAGGATGATAGTAATTGACTGAAACAGGACATAGATAATTAGAATGGACAGAGGATCAGGATGATAGTAATTGACTGAAACAGGACATAGATAATTAGATTGGACAGAGGATCAGGATGATAGTAATTGACTGAAACAGGACATTGATAATTAGAATGGACAGAGGATCAGGATGATAGTAATTGACTGAAACAGGACCTAGATAATTAGAATAGACAGAGGATCAGGATGGTAGTAATTGACTGAAACAGGACATAGATTATTAGAACGGACAGAGGATCAGGATGATAGTAATTGACTGAAACAGGACATAGATAATTAGAATGGACAGAGGATCAGGATGATAGTAATTGACTGAAACAGGAAATAGATAATTAAAGTGGACAGAGGATCAGGTTGATTGTAATTGACTGAAACAGGACATCGATAATTAGAAAAGACAGAGGATCAGGATGATAGCAATTGACTGAAACAGGACATAGATAATTAGAATGGACAGAGGATCAGGACGATAGTAATTGACTGAAACAGGACATAGATAATTAGAATGGACAGAGGATCAGGATGATAGTAATTGACTGAAACAGGACATAGATAATTAGAATGGACAGCGGATCAGGATGATAGTAATTGACTGAAACAGGACCTAGATAATTAGAATAGACAGAGGATCAGGTTGATAGTAATTGAATGAAACAGGACATAGATTATGAGAACGGACAGAGGATCAGGATGATAGTAATTGACTGAAACAGGACATAGATAATTAGAATGGACAGAGGATCAGGATGATAGTAATTGACTGAAACAGGAAATAGATAATTAAAGTGGACAGAGGATCAGGTTGATTGTAATTGAGTGAAACAGGACATCGATAATTAGAATTGACAGAGGATCAGGATGATAGTAATTGACTGAAACAGGACATAGATAATTAGAATGGACAGAGGATCAGGATGATAGTAATTGACTGAAACAGGACATAGATAATTAGAATAGACAGAGGATCAGGACGAGAGTAATTGACTGAAACAGGACATAGATAATTAGAATGGACAGAGGATCAGGATGATAGTAATTGTCAGAAACAGGACATAGATAATTAAAGTGGACAGAGGATCAGGATGACAGTAATTGAATGAAGCAGGACATAGATAATTAGAATAGACAGAGGATCAGGATGATAGTAATTGACTGAAACAGGACATAGATAATTAGAATGAACAGAGGATCAGGATGATAGTAATTGACTGAAACAGGACATAGATAATTAGAATAGACAGAGGATCAGGATGATAGTAATTGACTGAAACAGGGCATAGATAATTAGAATAGACAGAGGATCAGGATGATAGCAATTGACTGAAACAGGACATAGATAATTAGAATGGACAGAGGATCAGGATGATAGTAATTGACTGAAACAGGACATAGATAATTAGAATGGACAGAGGATCAGGATGATAGTAATTGACTGAAACAGGACATAGATAATTAGAATGAACAGAGGATCAGGATGATAGTAATTGACTGAAACAGGACATAGATAATTAGAATAGACAGAGGATCAGGATGATAGCAATTGACTGAAACAGGACTTAGATAATTAGAATGGACAGAGGATCAGGATGATAGTAATTGACTGAAACAGGACATAGATAATTAGAATGGACAGAGGATCAGGATGATAGTAATTGACTGAAACAGGACATAGATAATTAGAATGGACAGAGGATCAGGATGATAGTAATTGACTGAAACAGGACATAGATAATTAGAATAGACAGAGGATCAGGATGAGAGTAATTGACTGAAACAGGACATCGATAATTAGAATGGACAGAGGATCAGGATGATAGTAATTGACTGAAACAGGACATAGATAATTAGAATGGACAGAGGATCAGGATGATAGTAATTGTCAGAAACAGGACATAGATAATTAAAGTGGACAGAGGATCAGGATGACAGTAATTGAATGAAGCAGGACATAGATAATTAGAATAGACAGAGGATCAGTATGATAGTAATTGACTGAAACAGGACATATATAATTAGAACGGACAGAGGATCAGGATGATAGTAATTGACTGAAACAGGACATAGATAATTAGAATGGACAGAGGTTCAGGATGATAGTAATTGACTGAAACAGGACATAGATAATTAGAATAGACAGAGGATCAGGATGATAGTAATTGACTGAAACAGGACATAGATAATTAGAACGGACAGAGGATCAGGATGATAGGAATTGACTGAAACAGGACATAGATAATTAGAATGGACAGAGGATCAGGATGATAGTAATTGACTGAAACAGGAAATAGATAATTAAAGTGGACGGAGGATCAGGATGATAGTAATTGACTGAAACAGGAAATAGATAATTAGAATAGACAGAGGAACAGGATGATAGTAATTGACTGAAACAGGAAATAGATAATTAGAATAGACAGAGGAACAGGATGATAGTAATTGACTGAAACAGGACATAGATAATTAGAATAGACAGAGGATCAGGATGATAGTAAGTTACTGAAGCAGGAAATAGATAATTAAAGTGGACAGAGGATCAGGATGATTGTAATTGACTGAAACAGGACATAGATAATTAGAACGGACAGAGGATCAGTATGATAGGAATTGACTGAAACAGGACATAGATAATTAGAATGGACAGAGGATCAGGATGATAGTAATTGACTGAAACAGGACATAGATAATTAGAACGGACAGAGGATCAGGATGATAGGAATTGACTGAAACAGGACATAGATAATTAGAATGGACAGAGGATCAGGATGATAGTAATTGACTGAAACAGGAAATAGATAATTAAAGTGGACGGAGGATCAGGATGATAGTAATTGACTGAAACAGGACTTAGATAATTAGAATGGACAGAGGATCAGGATGATAGTAATTGACTGAAACAGGACATAGATAATTAGAATAGACAGAGGATCAGGACGAGAGTAATTGACTGAAACAGGACATAGATAATTAGAATAGACAGAGGATCAGGATGATAGTAATTGTCAGAAACAGGACATAGATAATTAAAGTGGACAGAGGATCAGGATGACTGTAATTGAATGAAGCAGGACATAGATAATTAGAATAGACAGAGGATCAGGATGATAGTAATTGACTGAAACAGAACATAGATAATTAGAATGGAAAGAGGATCAGGATGATAGTAATTGACTGTAACAGGACATAGATAATTAGAATGGACAGAGGATCAGGATGATAGTAATTGACTGAAACAGGGCATAGATAATTAGAATAGACAGAGGACCAGGATGATAGCAATTGACTGAAACAGGACATAGATAATTAGAATGGACAGAGGATCAGGATCATAGTAATTGACTGAAACAGGACATAGATAATTAGAATGGACAGAGGATCAGGATGATAGTAATTGACTGAAACAGGACCTAGATAATTAGAATGGACAGAGGATCAGGATGATAGTAATTGACTGAAACAGGAAATAGATAATTAGAATAGACAGAGGATCAGGAGGAGAGTAATTGACTGAAACAGGACATAGATAATTAGAATAGACAGAGGATCAGGATGATAGCAATTGTCAGAATTCAGGACATAGATAATTAAAGTGGACAGAGGATCAGGATGACAGTAATTGAATGAAGCAGGACATAGATAATTAGAATAGACAGAGGATCAGGATGATAGTAATTGACTGAAACAGGACATAGATAATTAGAATGGACAGAGGATCAGGATGATAGTAATTGACTGAAACAGGACATAGATAATTAGAATGGACAGAGGATCAGGATGATAGTAATTGTCAGAAACAGGACATAGATAATTAAAGTGGACAGAGGATCAGGATGACAGTAATTGAATGAAGCAGGTCATAGATAATTAGAATAGACAGAGGATCAGGATGATAGTAATTGACTGAAACAGGACATAGATAATTAGAATGGACAGAGGATCAGGATGATAGTAATTGACTGAAACAGGACATTGATAATTAGAATGGACAGAGGATCAGGATGATACTAATTGACTGAAACAGGACCTATATAATTAGAATATACAGAGGATCAGGATGATAGTAATTGACTGAAACAGGACATAGATTATTAGAACGGACAGAGGATCAGGATGATAGTAATTGACTGAAACAGGACATAGATAATTAGAATGGACAGAGGAGCAGGATGATAGTAATTGACTGAAACAGGAAATAGATAATTAAAGTGGACAGAGGATCAGGTTGATTGTAATTGACTGAAACAGGACATCGATAATTAGAAAAGACAGAGGATCAGGATGATAGCAATTGACTGAAACAGGACATAGATAATTAGAATGGACAGAGGATCAGGATGATAGTAATTGACTGAAACAGGACATAGATAATTAGAATGGACGGAGGATCAGGATGATAGTAATTGACTGAAACAGGACATAGATAATTAGAATGGACAGAGGATCAGGATGATAGTAATTGACTGAAACAGGACCTAGACAATTAGAATAGACAGAGGATCAGGATGATAGTAATTGACTGAAACAGGACATAGATTATTAGAACGGACAGAGCATCAGGATGATAGTAATTGACTGAAACAGGACATAGATAA
The DNA here is from genome assembly GCF_036365525.1 of Heterodontus francisci. NCBI lineage: Eukaryota > Metazoa > Chordata > Chondrichthyes > Heterodontiformes > Heterodontidae > Heterodontus > Heterodontus francisci. The sequence goes on from NW_027141931.1 coordinate 1,139,054, forward strand.
TTAGAATGGACAGAGGATCAGGATGATAGTAATTGACTGAAACAGGAAATAGATAATTAAAGTGGACAGAGGATCAGGTTGATTGTAATTGAGTGAAACAGGACATCGATAATTAGAATGGACAGAGGATCAGGATGATAGTAATTGACTGAAACAGGACATAGATAATTAGAATAGACAGAGGATCAGGACGAGAGTAATTGACTGAAACAGGACATAGATAATTAGAATGGACAGAGGATCAGGATGATAGTAATTGTCAGAAACAGGACATAGATAATTAAAGTGGACAGAGGATCAGGATGACAGTAATTGAAGGAAGCAGGACATAGATAATTAGAATAGACAGAGGATCAGGATGATAGTAATTGACTGAAACAGGACATAGATAATTAGAATGGAAAGAGGATCAGGATGATAGTAATTGACTGTAACAGGACATAGATAATTAGAATGGACAGAGGATCAGGATGATAGTAATTGTCAGAAACAGGACATAGATAATTAAAGTGGACAGAGGATCAGGATGACAGTAATTGAATGAAGCAGGTCATAGATAATTAGAATAGACAGAGGATCAGGATGATAGTAATTGACTGAAACAGGACATAGATAATTAGAATGAACAGAGGATCAGGATGATAGTAATTGACTGAAACAGGACATAGATAATTAGAATAGACAGAGGATCAGGATGATAGTAATTGACTGAAACAGGGCATAGATAATTAGAATAGACAGAGGATCAGGATGATAGCAATTGACTGAAACAGGACATAGATAATTAGAATGGACAGAGGATCAGGATGATAGTAATTGACTGAAACAGGACATAGATAATTAGAATGGACAGAGGATCAGGATGATAGTAATTGACTGAAACAGGACATAGATAATTAGAATGAACAGAGGATCAGGATGATAGTAATTGACTGAAACAGGACATAGATAATTAGAATAGACAGAGGATCAGGATGATAGTAATTGACTGAAACAGGGCATAGATAATTAGAATAGACAGAGGATCAGGATGATAGCAATTGACTGAAACAGGACTTAGATAATTAGAATGGACAGAGGATCAGGATGATAGTAATTGACTGAAACAGGACATAGATAATTAGAATGGACAGAGGATCAGGATGATAGTAATTGACTGAAACAGGACATAGATAATTATCATGAACAGAGGATCAGGATGATAGTAATTGACTGAAACAGGACATAGATAATTAATATGGACAGAGGATCAGGATGATAGTAATTGACTGAAGCAGGACATAGCTAATTAGAATAGACAGAGGATCAGGATGATAGTAATTGACTGAAGCAGGAAATAGATAATTAGAATAGACAGAGGATCAGGATGATAGTAACTGACTGAAACAGGACATAGATCATAAGAATGGACAGAGGATCAGGATGATAGTAATTGACTGAAACAGGACATAGATAATTAGAATGGACAGAGGATCAGGATGATAGTAATTGTCAGAAACAGGACATAGATAATTAAAGTGGACAGAGGATCAGGATGACAGTAAGTGAATGAAGCAGGACATAGATAATTAGAATAGACAGAGGATCAGGATGATAGTAATTGACTGAAGCAGGACACAGATAAATAGAATAGACAGAGGATCAGGATGATAGTAATTGACTGAAACAGGACATAGATCATTAGAATGGACAGAGGATCAGGATGATAGTAATTGACAGAAACAGGACATAGATAATTAGAATGGACAGAGGATCAGGATGATAGTAATTGTCAGAAACAGGACATAGATAATTAAAGTGGACAGAGGATCAGGATGACAGTAATTGAATGAAGCAGGACATAGATAATTAGAATAGACAGAGGATCAGGATGATAGTAATTGACTGAAACAGGACATAGATAATTAGAACGGACAGAGGATCAGGATGATAGTAATTGACTGAACAGGACATAGATAATTAGAATTGACAGAGGATCAGGATGATAGTAATTGACTGAAACAGGACTTAGATAATTAGAATGGACAGAGGATCAGGATGATAGTAATTGACTGAAACAGGACATAGATAATTAGAATAGACAGAGGATCAGGACGAGAGTAATTGACTGAAACAGGACATAGATAATTAGAATAGACAGAGGATCAGGATGATAGTAATTGTCAGAAACAGGACATAGATAATTAAAGTGGACAGAGGATCAGGATGACAGTAATTGAATGAAGCAGGACATAGATAATTAGAATAGACAGAGGATCAGGATGATAGTAATTGACTGAAACAGGACATAGATAATTAGAATGGAAAGAGGATCAGGATGATAGTAATTGACTGTAACAGGACATAGATAATTAGAATGGACAGAGGATCAGGATGATAGTAATTGTCAGAAACAGGACATAGATAATTAAAGTGGACAGAGGATCAGGATGACAGTAATTGAATGAAGCAGGTCATAGATAATTAGAATAGACAGAGGATCAGGATGATAGTAATTGACTGAAACAGGACATAGATAATTAGAATGAACAGAGGATCAGGATGATAGTAATTGACTGAAACAGGACATAGATAATTAGAATAGACAGAGGATCAAGATGATAGTAATTGACTGAAACAGGGCATAGATAATTAGAATAGACAGAGGATCAGGATGATAGCAATTGACTGAAACAGGACATAGATAATTAGAATGGACAGAGGATCAGGATGATAGTAATTGACTGAAACAGGACATAGATAATTAGAATGGACAGAGGATCAGGATGATAGTAATTGACTGAAACAGGACATAGATAATTAGAATGGACAGAGGATCAGGATGATAGTAATTGACTGAAACAGGACCTAGATAATTAGAATAGACAGAGGATCAGGATGATAGTAATTGACTGAAACAGGACATAGATTATTAGAACGGACAGAGGATCAGGATGATAGTAATTGACTGAAACAGGACATAGATAATTATAATAGACAGAGGATCAGGATGAGAGTAATTGACTGAAACAGGACATAGATAATTAGAATAGACAGAGGATCAGGATGATAGCAATTGTCAGAATTCAGGACATAGATAATTAAAGTGGACAGAGGATCAGGATGACAATAATTGAATGAAGCAGGACATAGATAATTAGAATAGACAGAGGATCAGGATGATAGTAATTGACTGAAACAGGACATAGATAATTAGAATGGACAGAGGATCAGGATGATAGTAATTGACTGAAACAGGACATAGATAATTAGAATGGACAGAGGATCAGGATGATAGTAATTGTCAGAAACAGGACATAGATAATTAAAGTGGACAGAGGATCAGGATGACAGTAATTGACTGAAACAGGACATTGATAATTAGAATGGACAGAGGATCAGGATGATAGTAATTGACTGAAACAGGACATAGATAATTAGAATGGACAGAGGATCAGGATGATAGTAATTGACTGAAACAGGACATAGATAATTAGAATGGACAGAGGATCAGGATGATAGTAATTGACTGAAACAGGACATTGATAATTAGAATGGACAGAGGATCAGGATGATAGTAATTGACTGAAACAGGACCTAGATAATTAGAATAGACAGAGGATCAGGATGATAGTAATTGACTGAAACAGGACATAGATTATTAGAACGGACAGAGGATCAGGATGATAGTAATTGACTGAAACAGGACATAGATAATTAGAATGGACAGAGGATCAGGATGATAGTAATTGACTGAAACAGGAAATAGATAATTAAAGTGGACAGAGGATCAGGTTGATTGTAATTGACTGAAACAGGACATCGATAATTAGAAAAGACAGAGGATCAGGATGATAGCAATTGACTGAAACAGGACATAGATAATTAGAATGGACAGAGGATCAGGATGATAGTAATTGACTGAAACAGGACATAGATAATTAGAATGGACAGAGGATCAGGATGATAGTAATTGACTGAAACAGGACATAGATAATTAGAATGGACAGCGGATCAGGATGATAGTAATTGACTGAAACAGGACCTAGATAATTAGAATAGACAGAGGATCAGGATGATAGTAATTGACTGAAACAGGACATAGATTATGAGAACGGAAAGAGGATCAGGATGATAGTAATTGACTGAAACAGGACATAGATAATTAGAATGGACAGAGGATCAGGATGATAGTAATTGACTGAAACAGGAAATAGATAATTAAAGTGGACAGAGGATCAGGTTGATTGTAATTGAGTGAAACAGGACATCGATAATTAGAATGGACAGAGGATCAGGATGATAGTAATTGACTGAAACAGGATATAGATAATTAGAATGGACAGAGGATCAGGATGATAGTAATTGACTGAAACAGGACATAGATAATTAGAATAGACAGAGGATCAGGACGAGAGTAATTGACTGAAACAGGACATAGATAATTAGAATGGACAGAGGATCAGGATGATAGTAATTGTCAGAAACAGGACATAGATAATTAAAGTGGACAGAGGATCAGGATGACAGTAATTGACTGAAACAGGACATAGATAATTAGAATGGAAAGAGGAACAGGATGATAGTAATTGACTGTAACAGGACATAGATAATTAGAATGGACAGAGGATCAGGATGATAGTAATTGTCAGAAACAGGACATAGATAATTAAGGTGGACAGAGGATCAGGATGACAGTACTTGAATGAAGCAGGTCATAGATAATTAGAATAGACAGAGGATCAGGATGATAGTAATTGACTGAAACAGGACATAGATAATTAGAATGAACAGAGGATCAGGATGATAGTAATTGACTGAAACAGGACATAGATAATTAGAATAGACAGAGGATCAGGATGATAGTAATTGACTGAAACAGGGCATAGATCATTAGAATAGACAGAGGATCAGGATGATAGTACTTGACTGAAACAGGGCATAGATTATTAGAATAGACAGAGGATCAGGATGATAGCAATTGACTGAAACAGGACATAGATAATTAGAATGAACAGAGGATCAGGATGATAGTAAGTGACTGAAACAGGACATAGATAATTAGAATAGACAGAGGATCAGGATGATAGTAATTGACTGAAACAGGGCATAGATAATTAGAATAGACAGAGGATCAGGATGACAGTAATTGACTGAAACAGGGCATAGATTATTAGAATAGACAGAGGATCAGGATGATAGCAATTGACAGAAACAGGACTTAGATAATTAGAATGGACAGAGGATCAGGATGATAGTAATTGACTGAAACAGGACATAGATAATTAGAATGGACAGAGGATCAGGATGATAGTAATTGACTGAAACAGGACATAGATAATTAGAATAGACAGAGGATCAGGATGAGAGTAATTGACTGAAACAGGACATCGATAATTAGAATGGACAGCGGATCAGGATGATAGTAATTGACTGAAACAGGACATAGATAATTAGAATAGACAGAGGATCAGGACGAGAGTAATTGACTGAAACAGGACATAGATAATTAGAATAGACAGAGGATCAGGATGACAGCAATTGTCAGAAACAGGACATAGATAATTAAAGTGGACAGAGGATCAGGATGACAGTAATTGAATGAAGCAGGACATAGATAATTAGAATATACAGAGGATCAGGATGATAGTAATTGACTGAAACAGGACATAGATGATTAGAATGGAAAGGGGATCAGGATGATAGTAATTGACTGTAACAGGACATAGATAATTAGAATGGACAGAGGATCAGGATGATAGTAATTGTCAGAAACAGGACATAGATAATTAAAGTGGACAGAGGATCAGGATGACAGTAATTGAATGAAGCAGGTCATAGATAATTAGAATAGACAGAGGATCAGGATGATAGTAATTGACTGAGACAGGACATAGATAATTAGAATGAACAGAGGATCAGGATGATAGTAATTGACTGAAACAGGACATAGATAATTAGAATAGACAGAGGATCAGGATGATAGTAATTGACTGAAACAGGGCATAGATAATTAGAATAGACAGAGGATCAGGATGATAGCAATTGACTGAAACAGGACATAGATAATTAGAATGGACGGAGGATCAGGATGATAGTAATTGACTGAAACAGGACATAGATAATTAGAATGGACAGAGGATCAGGATGATAGTAATTGACTGAAACAGGACATAGATAATTAGAGTGAACAGAGGATCAGGATGATAGTAATTGACTGAAACAGGACATAGATAATTAGAAGAGACAGAGGATCAGGATGATAGTAATTGACTGAAACAGGGCATAGATAATTAGAATAGACAGAGGATCAGGATGATAGCAATTGACTGAAACAGGACTTAGATAATTAGAATGGACAGAGGATCAGGATGATAGTAATTGACTGAAACAGGACATAGATAATTAGAATGGACAGAGGATCAGGATGATAGTAATTGACTGAAACAGGACATAGATAATTAGAATGGACAGAGGATCAGGATGATAGTAATTGACTGAAACAGGACCTAGATAATTAGAATAGACAGAGGATCAGGATGATAGTAATTGACTGAAACAGGACATAGATTATTAGAACGGACAGAGGATCAGGATGATAGTAATTGACTGAAACAGGACATAGATAATTAGAATAGACAGAGGATCAGGATGAGAGTAATTGACTGAAACAGGACATAGATAATTAGAATAGACAGAGGATCAGGATGAAAGCAATTGTCAGAAACAGGACATAGATAATTAAAGTGGACAGAGGATCAGGATGACAGTAATTGAATGAAGCAGGACATAGATAATTAGAACAGACAGAGGATCAGGATGATAGTAATTGACTGAAACAGGACATAGATAATTAGAATGGACAGAGGATCAGGATGATAGTAATTGACTGAAACAGAACATAGATAATTAGAATGGACAGAGGATCAGGATGATAGTAATTGTCAGAAACAGGACATAGATAATTAAAGTGGACAGAGGATCAGGATGACAGTAATTGAATGAAGCAGGTCATAGATAATTAGAATAGACAGAGGATCAGGATGATAGTAATTGACTGAAACAGGACATAGATAATTAGAATGGACAGAGGATCAGGATGATAGTAATTGACTGAAACAGGACATAGATAATTAGAAAAGACAGAGGATCAGGATGATAGAAATTGACTGAAACAGGACATAGATAATTAGAATGGACAGAGGATCAGGATGATAGTAATTGTCTGAAACAGGACATAGATAATTAGAATGGACAGAGGATCAGGATGATAGTAATTGACTGAAACAGGACATAGATAATTAGAATGGACAGAGGATCAGGATGATGTTAATTGACTGAAACAGGACCTAGATAATTAGAATAGACAGAGGATCAGGATGATAGTAATTGACTGAAACAGGACATAGATTATTAGAACGGACAGAGGATCAGGATGATAGTAATTGACTGAAACAGGACATAGATAATTAGAATGGACAGAGGATCAGGATGATGGTAATTGACTGAAACAGGATATAGATAATTAAAGTGGACAGAGGATCATGTTGATTGTAATTGACTGAAACAGGACATCGATAATCAGAATGGACAGAGGATCAGGATGATAGTAATTGACTGAAACAGGACATAGATAATTAGAATAGACAGAGGATCAGGATGAGAGTAATTGACTGAAACAGGACATAGATAATTAGAATAGACAGAGGATCAGGATGATAGTAATTGACTGAAACAGGACATAAATAATTAGAAAGGAAAGAGGATCAGGATGATAGTAATTGACTGAAACGGGACATAGATAATTAGAATGGACAGACGATCAGGATGATAGTAAGTGACTGAAACAGGACATAGATAGTGAGAATGGACAGAGGATCAGGATGACATTAATTGACTGAAACAGGACATAGATAATTAGACAGAGGGTCAGGATGATAGTAATTGACTGAAACAGGACATAGATAATTAGAATGGACAGATGATCAGGATGATAGTAATTGACTGAAACAGGACATAGATAATTAGAATGGAAAGAGTATCAGGATGATATTAATTGACTGAAACAGGTCATAGATAATTAGAAAGGACAGATGATCAGGATGATAGTAATTGACTGAAACAGGACATCGATAATTAGAAAGGACAGAGGATCAGGATGATAGTAATTGACTGAAACAGGACATAGATAATTAGAAAGGACAGAGGATCAGGATGATAGTAATTGACTGAAACAGGACATCGATAATTAGAATGGTCAGAGGATCAGGATGATAGTAATTGACTGAAACAGTACATAGATAATTAGAATGGTCAGAGGATCAGGATGATAGTAATTGACTGAAACAGGACATAGATAATTAGAATGGTCAGAGGATCAGGATGATAGTAATTGACTGAAACACGATATAGTTTATTAGTTTGGACAGAGAATCAGGATGATAGCAATTGAATGAAACAGGACATAGATATTTAGAATGGTCAGAGGATCAGGATGATAGTAATTGACTGAAACAGGACATAGATAATTGGAATGGACAGAGGATCAGGATGATAGTAATTGACTGAAACAGGACATAGACATTTAGAATGGTCAGAGGATCAGGATGATAGTAATTGACTGAAACAGGACATAGATAATTGGAATGGGCAGAGGATCAGGATGATAGTAATTGACTGAAACAGGACATAGATAATTAGAAAGGACAGAGGATCAGGATGATAGTAATTGACTGAAACAGGACATAGATAATTAGAATGGACAGAGGATCAGGATGATAGTAATTGACTGAAACAGGACATAGATAATTAGAATGGTCAGAGGGTCAGGATGATAGTAATTGACTGAAACAGGACATAGATAATTAGAATGGACAGAGGATCAGGATGATAGTAATTGAATGAAACAGTACATCGATAATTAGAATGGTCAGAGGATCAGGATGATAGTAATTGACTGAAACAGGGCATAGATAATTAGAAACTACAGAAGATCAGGATTTTAGTAATTGACTGAAACAGGACATCGATAATTAGAATGGTCAGAGGATCAGGATGATAGTAATTGACTGAAACACGACATAGATAATTAGAATGGTCAGAGGATGAGGATGACAGTTATTGACTGAAACAGGACACAGATAATTAGAATGGACAGAGGATCAGGATGAGAGTTATTGACTGAAACAGGACACAGATAATTAGAAAGGAAGGAGCATCAGCATGATAGAAATTGTCTGAAAAAGGACATCGATAATTAGAATAGACTGAGCATCAGCATGATAGAACGTGACTGAAAAAGGACATCGATAATTAGAATGTACAGAGGATCAGGATGATAGCAATTGACTGAAAAAGGACATAGATAAATAGAAAGGAAAGAGCATCAGGATGTTAGTAATTAACTGAAACAGGACATAGATAATTAGAAAGGACAGAGGATCAGGATGTTAGTAATTGACTGAAACAGGACATAGATAATTAGAATAGACAGAGGATCAGGATGATAGTAATTGACTGAAACGGGACATAGATAATTAGAATAGACAGAGGATCAGGATGTTAGTAATTGACTGAAACAGGTCATAGATAATTAGAATGGACAGATGATCAGGATGATAGTAATTGACTGAAACAAGACATAGATAATTAGAATGGACAGATGATCAGGATGATAGTAATTGACTGAAACAAGACATAGATAATTAGAAAGGACAGAGGATCAGAATGATCGTAATTGACTGAAACGGGACATAGATAATTAGAAAGGGCAGAGGATCAGGATGATAGTAATTGACTGAAACAGTACATAGATAATTAGAATGGTCAGAGGATCAGGATGATAGTAATTGACTGAAACAGGACATAGATAATTAGAATGGACAGATGATCAGGATGATAGTAATTGACTGAAACAAGACATAGATAATTAGAATGGTCAAAGGATCAGAATGATCGTAATTGACTGAAACGGGACATAGATAATTAGAAAGGGCAGAGGATCAGGATGATAGTAATTGACTGAAACAGTACATAGATAATTAGAATGGTCAGAGGATCAGGATGATAGTAATTGACTGAAACAGGACACAGATAATTAGAAAGGAAAGAGGATCAGAATGATAGTAATTGACTGAAACGGGACATAGATAATTAGAAAGGACAGACGATCAGGATGATAGTAAGTGACTGAAACAGGACATAGATAGTGAGAATGGACAGAGGATCAGGATGACATTAATTGACTGAAACAGGACATAGATAATTAGACAGAGGGTCAGGATGATAGTAATTGACTGAAACAGGACATAGATAATTAGAATGGACAGATGATCAGGATGATAGTAATTGAATGAAACAGTACATCGATAATTAGAATGGTCAGAGGATCAGGATGATAGTAATTGACTGAAACAGTACATTGATAATTAGAATGGTCAGAGGATCAGGATGATAGTAATTGACTGAAACACGACATAGTTTATTAGTTTGGACAGAGAATCAGGATGAATACAATTGAATGAAACAGAACATAGATATTTAGAATGGTCAGAGGATCAGGATGATAGTAATTGACTGAAACAGGACATAGATAATTGGAATGGACAGAGGATCAGGATGATAGTAATTGACTGAAACAGGACATAGATAATTAGAATGGTCAGAGGGTCAGGATGATAGTAATTGACTGAAACAGGACATAGATAATTAGAATGGACAGTGGATCAGGATGATAGTAATTGAATGAAACAGTACATCGATAATTAGAATGGTCAGAGGGTCAGGATGATAGTAATTGACTGAAACACGACATAGATAATTAGAATGGTCAGAGAATGGGGATGACAGTTATTGACTGAAACAGGACACAGATAATTAGAATGGACAGAGGATCAGGATGACAGTAATTGACTGAAACAAGACATAGATAATTAGAAAGGAAAGAGCATCAGCATGATAGAAATTGTCTGAAAAAGGACATCGATAATTAGAATAGACTGAGCATCAGCATGATAGAACGTGACTGAAAAAGGACATCGATAATTAGAATGGACAGAGGATCAGGATGATAGCAATTGACTGAAACAGGACATAGATAAATAGAAAGGAAAGAGCATCAGGATGTTAGTAATTAACTGAAACAGGACATAGATAATTAGAAAGGACAGAGGATCAGGATGTTAGTAATTGACTGAAACAGGACATAGATAATTAGAATAGACAGAGGATCAGGATGATAGTAATTGACTGAAACAGGACATAGATAATTAGAATAGACAGAGGATCAGGATGTTAGTAATTGACTGAAACAGGACATAGATAATTAGAAAGGACAGCGAATCAGGATGATAGTAATTGACTGAAACAGGACATAGATAATTAGAATGTTCAGAGGATCAGGATGATAGTAATTGACTGAAACAGGACATAGATAATTAGAATGGACAGAGGATCAGGATGATAGTAATTGACTGAAACAGGACATAGATAATTAGAATAGACAGAGGATCAGGATGATAGTAATTGACTGAAACAGGACATAGATAATTAGAATGTTCAGAGGATCAGGATGATAGTAATTGACTGAAATAAGACATAGATAATTAGAATGTTCAGAGGATCAGGATGATAGTAATTGACTGAAACGGGACAGAGATAATTAGAAAGGACAGAGGATCAGGATGATAGTAATTGACTGAAACGGGACATAGATAATTAGAATGGAAAGAGGTTCAGGATGATAGTAATTGACTGAAACAGGACATAAATACTTAGAAAGGAAAGACGATCAGGATGATAGTAATTGACTGAAACAGGTCATAGATTTTTAGAAAGGACAGAGGATCAGGATGATAGTAATTGACTGAAACAGGACATAGATAATTAGAAAGGACAGAGGATCAGGATGATAGTAATTGACTGAAACAGGACATAGATAATTAGAAAGGAAAGAGGATCAGGATGATATTAATTGACTGAAACGGGACATAGATAATTAGAAAGGACAGTGGATCAGGATGATAGTAATTGACTGAAACAGGACATAGATAATTAGAATGTTCAGAGCATCAGGATGATAGTAATTGACTGAAAAAGGACATAGACATTTAGAATGGTCAGAGGATCAGGATGAAAATAATTGACTGAAGCAGGACATAGATAAATAGAATGGACAGAGGATCAGGATGATAGTAATTGACTGAAACAGGACATAGATAATTGGAATGGACAGAGGATCAGGATGATAGTAATTGACTGAAACAGGACATAGACATTTAGAATGGACAGAGGATCAGGATGAAAATAATTGACTGAAGCAGGACATAGATAAATAGAATGGACAGAGGATCAGGATGATAGTAATTGACTGAAACAGGACATAGGTAATTAGAATGGTCAGAGGATCAGGATGATAGTAATTGACTGAAAAAGGACATAGATAATTAGAATGTTCAGAGGATCAGGATGATAGTTATTGACTGAAACAGGACATAGATAAATAGAATGGACAGAGGATCAGGATGACAGCAATTGACTGAAACAGGACATAGATAATTAGAATGGTCAGAGGGTCAGGAAGATAGTAATTGACTGAAACAGGACATAGATAATTAGAATGGACAGAGGATCAGGATGATAGTAATTGAATGAAACAGGACATAGATTATTAGAATAGACAGAGGATCAGGATGATAGTAATTGACTGAAGCAGGACATCGATAATTAGAATGGTCAGAGGATCAGGATGATAGTAATTGACTGAAACAGGGCATAGATAATTAGAAACTACAGAAGATCAGGATGATAGTAATTGACTGAAACAGGACATCGATAATTAGAATGGTCAGAGGATCAGGATGATAGTAATTGACTGAAACACGACATAGATAATTAGAATGGTCAGAGGATCAGGATGACAGTTATTGACTGAAACAGGACACAGATAATTAGAAAGGACAGAGGATCAGGATGACAGTTATTGACTGAAACAGGACACAGATAATTAGAAAGGAAAGAGGATCAGGATGATAGTAATTGACTGAAACAGGACATAGATAGTTAGAATAGACAGAGGATCAGGATGTTAGTAATTGACTGAAACAGGACATAGATAATTAGAAAGGACAGCGAATCAGGATGATAGTAATTGACTGAAACAGGACATAGATAATTAGAATGTTCAGAGCATCAGGATGATAGTAATTGACTGAAACAGGACATAGATAATTAGAATGTTCAGAGGATCAGGATGATAGTAATTGACTGAAACAGGACCTAGATAATTAGAATAGACAGAGGATCAGGATGATAGTAATTGACTGAAACAGGACATAGATAATTAGAATGGACAGAGGATCAGGATGATAGTAATTGACTGAAACAGGACATAGATAATTAGAATGTTCAGAGGATCAGGATGATAGTAATTGACTGAAACAAGACATAGATAATTAGAATGTTCAGAGGATCAGCATGATAGTAATTGACTGAAACGGGACAGAGATAATTAGAAAGGACAGAGGATCAGGATGATAGTAATTGACTGAAACGGGACATAGACAATTAGAATGGAAAGAGGATCAGGATGATAGTAATTGACTGAAACAGGACATAAATAATTAGAAAGGAAAGAGGATCAGGATGATAGTAATTGACTGAAACGGGACATAGATAATTAGAATGGAAAGAGGATCAGGATGATATTAATTGACTGAAACAGGTCATAGATAATTAGAAAGGACAGAGGATCAGGATGATAGTAATTGACTGAAACAGGACATAGATAATTAGAAAGGACAGAGGATCAGGATGATAGTAATTGACTGAAACAGGACATAGATAATTAGAAAGGAAAGAGGATCAGGATGATAGTAATTGACTGAAACGGGACATAGATAATTAGAAAGGACAGTGGATCAGGATGATAGCAATTGACTGAAACAGGACATAGATAATTAGAATGTTCAGAGCATCAGGATGATAGTAATTGACTGAAACAGGACATAGATAATTAGAATGTTCAGAGGATCAGGATGATAGGAATTGACTGAAACAAGACACAGATAATTAGAAAGGTAAGAGGATCAGAATGATCGTAATTGACTGAAACGGGATATAGATAATTAGAAAGGACAGAGGATCAGGATGATAGTAATTGACTGAAACAGTACATAGATAATTAGAATGGTCAGAGGATCAGGATGATAGTAATTGACTGAAACAGGACATAGATAATTAGAAAGGAAAGAGGATCAGAATGATAGTAATTGACTGAAACGGGACATAGATAATTAGAAAGGACAGAGGATCAGGATGATAGTAAGTGACTGAAACAGGACATAGATAATGAGAATGGACAGAGGATCAGGATGATATTAATTGACTGAAACAGGACATAGATAATTAGAATGAGGGTCAGGATGATAGTAATTGACTGAAACAGGACATAGATAATGAGAATGGACAGAGGATCAGGATGATATTAATTGAATGAAACAGTACATCGATAATTAGAATGGTCAGAGGATCAGGATGATAGTAATTTACTGAAACAGGACATAGATAATTGGAATGGACAGAGGATCAGGATGATAGTAATTGACTGAAACAGGACATAGACATTTAGAATGGTCAGAGGATCAGGATGATAGTAATTGACTGAAACAGGACATAGATAATTGGAATGGACAGAGGATCTGGATGATAGTAATTGACTGAAACAGGACATAGATAATTAGAATGGTCAGAGGATCAGGATGATAGTAATTGACTGAAACAGGACATAGATAATTAGAAAGGACAGAGGATCAGGATGATAGTAATTGACTGAAACAGGACATAGATAATTAGAATGGACAGAGGATCAGGATGATAGTAATTGACTGAAACAGGACATAGATAATTAGAATGGTCAGAGGACCAGGATGATAGTAATTGACTGAAACAGGACATAGATAATTAGAATGGTCAGAGGATCAGGATGATAGTAATTGACTGAAACAGGACAGAGACATTTTGAATTGTCAGAGGATCAGGATGGTAGTAATTGTCTGAAACAGGACATAGATAATTAGAATGGTCAGAGGATCAGGATGATAGTAATTGACTGAAACAGGACAGAGACATTTTGAATTGTCAGAGGATCAGGATGATAGTAATTGACTGAAACAGGACATAGATAATTAGAATGGACAGAGGATCAGGATGATAGTAATTGACTGAAACAGGACATAGATAATTAGAATGGACATAGGATCAGGATGATAGTAATTGACTGAAACAGGACATAGATAATTAGAATGGTCAGAGGATCAGGATGATAGTAATTGACTGAAACAGGACATAGATAATTAGAAAGGACAGAGGATCAGGATGATAGTAATTGAATGAAACAGGACATAGATAATTAGAATGGACAGAGGATCAGGATGATAGTAATTGACTGAAACAGGACATAGATAATTAGAATGGTCAGAGGATCAGGATGATAGTAATTGACTGAAACAGGACATAGATAATTAGAATGGTCAGAGGATCAGGATGATAGTAATTGACTGAAACAGGACATAGATAATTAGAATGGTCAGAGGATCAGGATGATAGTAATTGACTGAAACAGGACATAGATAATTAGAATGGACAGAGGATGTGGATGATAGTAATTGAATGAAACAGGACATAGATAATTAGAATGGGCAGAGCATCAGAATGACAGTTATTGACTGAAACAGGACATAGACAATTAGAATGGAGAGAGGATGAGGATGATAGTAATTGAATGAAACAGTACATCGATAATTAGAATGGTCAGAGGATCAGGATGATAGTAATTGACTGAAACAGGACATAGATAATTAGAATGGACAAAGGATCAGGCTGATAGTAATTGACTGAAACGGGACATAGGTAATTAGAATAGACAGAGGATCAGGATGATAGTAATTGAATGAGACAGTACATAGGTAATTAGAAAGGACAGAGGATCAGGATGATAGTAATTGACTGAAACAGGACATAGATAATTAGAATGGACAGAGGATCAGGATGATAGTAATTGACTGAAACAGGACATAGATAATTAGAATGGACAGAGGATCAGGCTGATAGTAATTGACTGAAACAGGACATAGATAATTAGAGTGGACAGAGGATCAGGATGATATTAATTGACTGAAACAGGACGTAGATAATTAGAATTGTCAGAGGGTCAGGATGGTAGTAATTG
Organism: Heterodontus francisci; assembly: GCF_036365525.1. NCBI lineage: Eukaryota > Metazoa > Chordata > Chondrichthyes > Heterodontiformes > Heterodontidae > Heterodontus > Heterodontus francisci. The sequence continues at coordinate 1,155,258 of NW_027141931.1, forward strand.
ACTGAAACAGGACATAGATAATTAGAATGGACAGAGGATCAGGATGATAGTAATTGAATGAAACAGTTCATCGATAATTAGAATGGTCAGAGGATCAGGATGATAGTAATGGACTGAAACAGGGCATAGATAATTAGAAACTACAGAAGATCAGGAAGTTAGTAATTGACTGAAACAGGACATCGATAGTTAGAATGGTCAGAGGATCAGGATGATAGTAATTGACTGAAACACGACATAGTTTATTAGTTTGGACAGAGAATCAGGATGATAGCAATTGAATGAAACAGGACATAGATATTTAGAATGGTCAGAGGATCAGGATGATAGTAATTGACTGAAACAGGACATAGATAATTGGAATGGACAGAGGATCAGGATGATAGTAATTGACTGAAACAGGACATAGACATTTTGAATTGTCAGAGGATCAGGATGGTAGTAATTGTCTGAAACAGGACATAGATAATTAGAATGGTCAGAGGATCAGGATGATAGTAATTGACTGAAACAGGACATAGATAATTAGAATGGACAGAGGATGTGGATGATAGTAATTGAATGAAACAGGACATAGATAATTAGAATGGGCAGAGCATCAGGATGACAGTTATTGACTGAAACAGGACATAGACAATTAGAATGGAGAGAGGATGAGGATGATAGTAATTGAATGAAACAGTACATCGATAATTAGAATGGTCAGAGGATCAGGATGATAGTAATTGACTGAAACAGGACATAGATAATTAGAATGGACAAAGGATCAGGCTGATAGTAATTGACTGAAACGGGACATAGGTAATTAGAATAGACAGAGGATCAGGATGATAGTAATTGAATGAGACAGTACATAGGTAATTAGAAAGGACAGAGGATCAGGATGATAGTAATTGACTGAAACAGGACATAGATAATTAGAATGGACAGAGGATCAGGATGATAGTAATTGACTGAAACAGGACATAGATAATTAGAATGGACAGAGGATCAGGCTGATAGTAATTGACTGAAACAGGACATAGATAATTAGAGTGGACAGAGGATCAGGATGATATTAATTGAATGAAACAGGACGTAGATAATTAGAATTGTCAGAGGGTCAGGATGGTAGTAATTGAATGAAACAGTTCATCGATAATTAGAATGGTCAGAGGATCAGGATGATAGTAATGGACTGAAACAGGGCATAGATAATTAGAAACTACAGAAGATCAGGATGATAGTAATTGACTGAAACAGGACATCGATAGTTAGAATGGTCAGAGGATCAGGATGATAGTAATTGACTGAAACACGACATAGTTTATTAGTTTGGACAGAGAATCAGGATGATAGCAATTGAATGAAACAGGACATAGATATTTAGAATGGTCAGAGGATCAGGATGATAGTAATTGACTGAAACAGGACATAGATAATTGGAATGGACAGAGGATCAGGATGATAGTAATTGACTGAAACAGGACATAGACATTTTGAATTGTCAGAGGATCAGGATGGTAGTAATTGTCTGAAACAGGACATAGATAATTAGAATGGTCAGAGGATCAGGATGATAGTAATTGACTGAAACAGGACATAGATAATTAGAATGGACAGAGGATCAGGATGATAGTAATTGACTGAAACAGGACATAGATAATTAGAATGGACATAGGATCAGGATGATAGTAACTGACTGAAACAGGACATAGATAATTAGAATGGACAGAGGATGTGGATGATAGTAATTGAATGAAACAGGACATGGTTAATTAGAATGGGCAGAGCATCAGGATGACAGTTATTGACTGAAACAGGACATAGACAATTAGAATGGAGAGAGGATGAGGATGAGAGTAATTGAATGAAACAGTACATCGATAATTAGAATGGTCAGAGGATCAGGATGATAGTAATTGACTGAAACAGGACATAGATAATTAGACAGAGGATCAGGATGATAGTAATTGAATGAAACAGTACATCGATAATTAGAATGGTCAGAGGATCAGGATGATAGTAATTGACTGAAACAGGACATAGATAATTAGAAAGGACAGAGGATCAGGATGATAGTAATTGACTGAAACAGGACATAGATAATTAGAATGGACAGAGGATCAGGATGATAGTAATTGACTGAAACAGGACATAGATAATTAGAATGGTCAGAGGATCAGGATGATAGTAATTGACTGAAACAGGACATAGATAATTAGAATGGTCAGAGGATCAGGATGATAGTAATTGACTGAAACAGGACAGAGACATTTTGAATTGTCAGAGGATCAGGATGGTAGTAATTGTCTGAAACAGGACATAGATAATTAGAATGGTCAGAGGATCAGGATGATAGTAATTGACTGAAACAGGACATAGATAATTAGAATGGACAGAGGATCAGGATGATAGTAATTGACTGAAACAGGACATAGATAATTAGAATGGACATAGGATCAGGATGATAGTAATTGACTGAAACAGGACATAGATAATTAGAATTGACAGAGGATGTGGATGATAGTAATTGAATGAAACAGGACATAGATAATTAGAATGGGCAGAGCATCAGGATGACAGTTATTGACTGAAACAGGACATAGACAATTAGAATGGAGAGAGGATGAGGATGATAGTAATTGAATGAAACAGTACATCGATAATTAGAATGGTCAGAGGATCAGGATGATAGTAATTGACTGAAACAGGACATAGATAATTAGAATGGACAAAGGATCAGGCTGATAGTAATTGACTGAAACGGGACATAGGTAATTAGAATAGACAGAGGATCAGGATGATAGTAATTGAATGAGACAGTACATAGGTAATTAGAAAGGACAGAGGATCAGGATGATAGTAATTGACTGAAACAGGACATAGATAATTAGAATGGACAGAGGATCAGGATGATAGTAATTGACTGAAACAGGACATAGATAATTAGAATGGACAGAGGATCAGGCTGATAGTAATTGACTGAAACAGGACATAGATAATTAGAGTGGACAGAGGATCAGGATGATATTAATTGACTGAAACAGGACGTAGATAATTAGAATTGTCAGAGGGTCAGGATGATAGTAATTGACTGAAACAGGACATAGATAATTAGAATGGACAGAGGATCAGGATGATAGTAATTGAATGAAACAGTACATCGATAATTAGAATGGTCAGAGGATCAGGATGATAGTAATGGACTGAAACAGGGCATAGATAATTAGAAACTACAGAAGATCAGAATGATAGTAATTGACTGAAACAGGACATCGATAGTTAGAATGGTCAGAGGATCAGGATGATAGTAATTGACTGAAACACGACATAGTTTATTAGTTTGGACAGAGAATCAGGATGATAGCAATTGAATGAAACAGGACATAGATATTTAGAATGGTCAGAGGATCAGGATGATAGTAATTGACTGAAACAGGACATAGATAATTGGAATGGACAGAGGATCAGGATGATAGTAATTGACTGAAACAGGACATAGACATTTAGAATGGTCAGAGGATCAGGATGATTGTAATTGACTGAAACAGGACATAGATAATTGGAATGGACAGAGGATCTGGATGATAGTAATTGACTGAAACAGGACATAGATAATTAGAATGGTCAGAGGATCAGGATGATAGTAATTGACTGAAACAGGACATAGATAATTAGAAAGGACAGAGAATCTTTCTTTTCTTTTGGGCCTCCTTATCTCGAGAGACAATGGATACGCGCCTGCAGGTGGTCAGTGGTTTGTGAAGCAGCGCCTGGAGTGGCTATAAAGGCCAATTCTGGAGTGACAGGCTCTTCCACAGGTGCTGCAGAGAAATTTGTTTGTTGGGGCTGTTGCACAGTTGGCTCTCCCCTTGCGCCTCTGTCTTTTTTCCTGCCAACTACTAAGTCTCTTCGACTCGCCACAATTTAGCCCTGTCTTTATGGCTGCCCGCCAGCTCTGGCGAATGCTGGCAACTGACTCCCACGACTTGTGATCAATGTCACACGATTTCATGTCGCGTTTGCAGACGTCTTTATAACGGAGACATGGACGGCCGGTGGGTCTGATACCAGTGGCGAGCTCGCTGTACAATGTGTCTTTGGGGATCCTGCCATCTTCCATGCGGCTCACATGGCCAAGCCATCTCAAGCGCCGCTGACTCAATAGTTTATATAAGCTGGGGGTGTTGGCCGCTTCAAGGACTTCTGTGTTGGAGATATAGTCCTGCCACCTGATGCCAAGTATTCTCCGAAGGCAGCGAAGATGGAATGAATTGAGACGTCGCTCTTGGCTGGCATACGTTGTCCAGGCCTCGCTGCCGTAGAGCAAGGTACTGAGGACACAGGCCTGATACACTCGGACTTTTGTGTTCCGTGTCAGTGCGCCATTTTCCCACACTCTCTTGGCCAGTCTGGACATAGCAGTGGAAGCCTTACCCATGCGCTTGTTGATTTCTGCATCTAGAGACAGGTTACTGGTGATAGTTGAGCCTAGGTAGGTGAACTCTTGAACCACTTCCAGAGCGTGGTCGCCAATATTGATGGATGGAGCATTTCTGACATCCTGCCCCATGATGTTCGTTTTCTTGAGGCTGATGGTTAGGCCAAATTCATTGCAGGCAGACGCAAACCTGTCGATGAGACTCTGCAGGCATTCTTCAGTGTGAGATGTTAAAGCAGCATCGTCAGCAAAGAGGAGTTCTCTGATGAGGACTTTCCGTACTTTGGACTTCGCTCTTAGACGGGCAAGGTTGAACAACCTGCCCCCTGATCTTGTGTGGAGGAAAATTCCTTCTTCAGAGGATTTGAACGCATGTGAAAGCAGCAGGGAGAAGAAAATCCCAAAAAGTGTGGGTGCGAGAACACAGCCCTGTTTCACACCACTCAGGATAGGAAAGGGCTCTGATGAGGAGCCACCATGTTGAATTGTGCCTTTCATATTGTCATGGAATGAGGTGATGATACTTAGTAGCTTTGGTGGACATCCGATCTTTTCTAGTAGTCTGAAGAGACCACGTCTGCTGACGAGGTCAAAGGCTTTGGTGAGATCAATGAAAGCAATGTAGAGGGGCATCTGTTGTTCACGGCATTTCTCCTGTATCTGACGAAGGGAGAACAGCATGTCAATAGTCGATCTCTCTGCACGAAAGCCACACTGTGCCTCAGGGTAGACGCGCTCGGCCAGCTTCTGGAGCCTGTTCAGAGCGACTCGAGCAAAGACTTTCCCCACTATGCTGAGCAGGGAGATTCCACGGTAGTTGTTGCAGTCACCGCGGTCACCTTTGTTTTTATAGAGGGTGATGATGTTGGCATCGCGCATGTCCTGGGGTACTGCTCCCTCGTCCCAGCACAGGCATAGCAGTTCATGTAGTGCTGAGAGTATAGCAGGCTTGGCACTCTTGATTATTTCAGGGGTAATGCTGTCCTTCCCAGGGGCTTTTCCGCTGGCTAGGGAATCAATGGCATCACTGAGTTCCGATTTGGTTGGCTGTATGTCCAGCTCATCCATGACTGGTAGAGGCTGGGCTGCATTGAGGGCAGTCTCAGTGACAGCATTCTCCCTGGAGTACAGTTCTAGGTAGTGCTCAACCCAGCGGTCCATCTGTTTGCGTTGGTCAGTGATTATGTCCCCCGATTTAGATTTGAGGGGGGTGATCTTCTTGATGGTTGGCCCAAGAGCTCTCTTCATGCCATCATACATTCCTCTGATGTTTCCGGTGTCTGAGGCCAGCTGAATATAACTGCAGAGGTGTTGCCAGTAGTCGTTTGCGCAACGCCTAGCTGTTCTTTGTGCAGTACTTCTGGCTGCTTTAAGTGCTGCGGATGTTAAATCGCTGGGGGCTTTCTTGTAGTTCAAAAGTGCAATGCGCTTAGCGGCTATGACAGGTTCCAGCTCTTCATTATGAGATTGAAACCAGTCTGCATTTCTCTTCGCACTTTTGCCGTAGGTGGTCAAAGCTGACTCATAGATGGCGTCTCTGATGTGGGCCCACTTGGTCTCAGCATCCCCTGTGGGAGTGTTTTGAAGGGCTGTTACAAGTGAATTTAGAAATTTTTGTAACAGCTGTGGGTGAGAAATTCTGCTCGTGTTGATGCGCGGGTGGCCCTTCTGCTTGGAATGATGCAACTTCTTTGGTCTGAGTCTAACCTTGCTGCACACCAGGGAGTGGTCGGTGTCGCAGTCCGCACTGTGGAAGCTGCGTGTGATTTGAACACTGTTTAAGGCGGCTCGCCTTGTGACAATGAGGTCTAGCTGGTGCCAACGACGTGATCTTGGGTGCCTCCATGAAACCTGGTGACAGGGTTTAGTGTGAAAGAACGAGTTGGTGATGCAGAGGTTATGATAGGTACACAACTCAAGCAGTCTCTGCCCGTTCTCATTCATCCTTCCAACGCCATAGCGCCCAAGGCAGGAGGGCCATGAGTCATGGTCGGCCCCAACCCTGGCATTAAAGTCCCCCAGCAGGAATAGGTGTTCGGTGTTGGGGATGCTGCTAATGATGTTATGGAGTTGTTCATAGAACTGGTCTTTAGCTTCAGGTGCGGAACAGAGTGTTGGAGCATAGATGCTGAGTAGGTGTACTGGACCAGAGGTGGTGAGCAGTCGGATGGACAGTATGCGTTCCGAGCCATTTGAGGGAGGCTCTATCATGCTGAGCAAGGAGTTTCTGATGGCGAAGCCCACTCCATGCTGTCTTGGTTCTTCAGGATCCCTGCCCTGCCAGAAGAAGGTGTAGTCTTGCTCTGCTAGAGAGCCACTCGCGGGGAGGCGAGTCTCCTGAAGTGCTGCAATGTCCACATTGAGTCTACTGAGCTCGTTGTTAATGATGGCGGTCTTCCGAGAATCGTTGATTTGTGTAAGGTCTTCCGACAGGCCAGGACACATAGTTCTGACGTTCCAGCTTGCAAAGCGAAGGGCTGGTACCTTCTTTCCTTTTTTCATGTTGTTTGGTGCGGTGTATCAGTCCACCTTTCGGGCAATGACCCTGAGCTCCAAGCACCCATTGAAGCAGGCAGACTGTGGCGGGACAGAACCTTATTGACCGGGGGCTGCCCGGTTTGAGGCGGGCGGTAGCTGTCCAGTGAGGTGCAATGACCTCTCCCACCGACAAAGGCAACCCGTGGCGCCCAGTTTCTACGCCAATTTATCTGGACTTATAACCCGTAACTGCTGCCTTCCGTGTTGTTTCAGTCGCTGTGAGGCAACTATGGAGTGACCTCTCCATGGCGCATGCCTGGGCAAATTTATGGAGGTTGAGAGTTGCCCAGTCGTCAAAACCCCCCTCTCGGCCTTTCCGGTGGGGTCCAAAGGAGTGCAGGACACGACGTTTGGCACCAGTATGGCTGCAGGAACTGCCGGAAACATGCCAAAGGTGACACATGACCGCCTACGGGGTTCCGCTCCGGATTTTCTGTTAGGGTTTACTCCCTTAGCCTTGGTCTCTCCCGAGACGCCCACAAGGCAGTGGGGTTGTTGGGGCCCCTACACAGGTGTAGGATGGTGCCGGTGGGAGGAGGGGATGCAAGGGGGAGGGGTAGAGGGAGGGGGTGGGGGGGGTGCAGGGGAAGGGGGTGCGGGGTGAAGATGGTGCGAGGGGGGGGCGGGCTGGGACGGGGTTGTGAGGGGGTGAGCTGAGGATCAGGATGATAGTAATTGACTGAAACAGGACATAGATAATTAGAATGGTCAGAGGATCAGGATGATAGTAATTGACTGAAACAGGACATAGATAATTAGAATGGTCAGAGGATCAGGATGATAGTAATTGACTGAAACAGGACATAGACATTTAGAATTGTCAGAGGATCAGGATGGTAGTAATTGACTGAAACAGGAGATAGATAATTAGAATGGTCAGAGGATCAGGATGATAGTAATTGACTGAAACAGGACATAGATAATTAGAATGGACAGAGGATCAGGATGATAGTAATTGACTGAAACAGGACATAGATAATTAGAATGGACATAGGATCAGGATGATAGTAATTGACTGAAACAGGACATCGATAATTAGAATGGACAGAGGATGTGGATGATAGTAATTGAATGAAACAGGACATAGGTAATTAGAATGGACAGAGGATCAGGATGACAGTTATTGACTGAAACAGGACATAGACAATTAGAATGGAGAGAGGATGAGGATGACAGTTATTGACTGAAACAGGACATAGATAATTAGAATAGACAGAGGATCAGGATGATAGAAATTGACTGAAAAAGGACATCGATAATTAGAATGGACAGAGGATCAGGCTGATAGTAATTGACTGAAACGGGACATAGGTAATTAGAATAGACAGAGGATCAGGATGATAGTAATTGAATGAGACAGTACATAGGTAATTAGAATGGTCAGAGGATCAGGATGATAGTAATTGACTGAAACAGGACATAGATAATTAGAGTGGACAGAGGATCAGGATGATATTAATTGACTGAAACAGGACATAGATAATTAGAATGGTCAGATGATCAGGATGATAGTATTTGACTGAAACAGTACATAGATAATTAGAATGGTCAGAGGATCAGGATGATAGTAATTGACTGAAACAGGACATAGATAATTAGAAAGGACAGAGGATCAGGATGATATAAATTGACTGAAACAGGACATCGATAATTAGAATGGACAGAGGATGAGGATGAGAGTAATTGACTGAAAAAGGGCATAGATAATTAGAATGGACAGAGGATGAGGATGAGAGTAATTGACTGAAAAAGGGCATAGATAATTAGAATGGACAGAGGATCAGGATGATAGTAATTGACTGAAACAGGACATAGATCATCAGAATGGACAGAGGTTCAGGATGATAGTAATTGACTGAAACAGGACATAGATAATTAGAATAGACAGAGGATCAGGATGATAGTAATTGACTGAAACAGGACATAGTTAATTAGAATGTTCAGAGGATCAGGATGATAGTAATTGACTGAATCAAGACATAGATAATTAGAAAGGAAAGAGGATCAGGATGATAGTAATTGACTGAAACGGGACAGAGATAATTAGAAAGGACAGAGGATCAGGATGATAGAAATTGACTGAAACAGGACATAGATAATTAGAATGGACAGAGGATCAGGATGATAGTAATTGACTGAATCAAGACATAGATAATTAGAAAGAAAAGAGGATCAGGATGATAGTAATTGGCTGAAACGGGACAGAGATAATTAGAAAGGACAGAGGATCAGGATGATAGTAATTGACGGAAACAGGACATAAATAATTAGAAAGGAAAGAGGATCAGGATGATAGTAATTGACTGAAACACGACATAGATAATTAGAATGGTCAGAGTATCAGGGTGATAGTAATTGACTGAATCAAGACATAGATAATTAGAAAGGAAAGAGGATCAGGATGATAGTAATTGACTGAAACGGGACAGAGATAATTAGAAAGGACAGAGGATCAGGATGATAGTAATTGACTGAAACGGGACATAGATAATTAGAATGGACAGAGGATCAGGATGATAGTAATTGACTGAAACGGGACAGAGATAATTAGAAAGGACAGAGGATCAGGAGGATCGTAATTGACTGAAACAGGACAAAGATAATTAGAATGGACAGAGGATCAGGATAATAGTAATTGACTGAAACAGGACATAGATAATTAGAATGGACAGAGGATCAGGATGATAGTAATTGACTGAAACAGGACATAGATAATTAGAATGTTCAGAGGATCAGGATGATAGTAATTGACTGAAACAAGACATCGATAATTAGAATGTTCAGAGGATTAGGTTGATAGTAATTGACTGAATCAAGACATAGATAATTCGAAAGGAAAGAGGATCAGGATGATAGTAATTGACTGAAACGGGACAGAGATAATTAGAAAGGACAGAGGATCAGGATGATAGTAATTGACTGAAACAGGACATAGATAATGAGAATGTTCAGAGGATCAGGATTATAGTAATTGACTGAAACTGGACATGGATAATTAGAAAGGACAGAGGATCAGGATGATAGTAATTGACTGAAACAGGACATAGATAATTAGAAAGGAAAGAGGATCAGGATGATAGTAATTGACTGAAACGGGACAGAGATAATTAGAAAGGACAGAGGATCAGGATGATAGTAATTGACTGAAAGAGGATATAGATAATTAGAAAGGACCGAGGATCAGGATGATAGTAAGTGACTGAAACAGGACATAGATAATGAGAATCGACAGAGGATCAGGATGATTGTAATTGAATGAAACAGGACATTGATAATTAGAATAGACAGAGGATCAGGATGATAGTAATTGACTGAAACAGGACATAGATAATTAGAATGTTCAGTGGATCAGGATGATAGTAATTGACTGAAACAGGACATAGATAATTAGAAAGGACAGAGGATCAGGATGATAGTAATTGACTGAAACAGGACATCGATAATTAGAATGGACAGAGAATCAGGATGATAGTAATTGACTGAAAAAGGGCATAGATAATTAGAATGGACAGAGGATAAGGATGATAGTAATTGACTGAAACAGGACATAGATAATTAGAATGGACAGAGGATCAGGATGATAGTAATTGAATGAAACAGTACATCGATAATTAGAATGGTCAGAGGATCAGGATGATAGTAATTGACTGAAACAGGGCATAGATATTTCGAATGGTCAGAGGATCAGGATGATAGCAATTGAATGAAACAGGACATAGATATTTCGAATGGTCAGAGGATCAGGATGATAGTAATTGACTGAAACAGGACATAGACATTTAGAATGGTCAGAGGATCAGGATGATAGTAATTGACTGAAACAGGACATAGATAATTGGAATGGACAGAGGATCTGGATGATAGTAATTGACTGAAACAGGACATAGATAATTAGAATGGTCAGAGGATCAGGATGATAGTAATTCACTGAAACAGGACATAGATAATTAGAAAGGACAGAGGATCTGGATGATAGTAATCGACTGAAACAGGACATAGATAATTAGAATGGACAGAGGATCAGGATGATAGTAATTGACTGAAACAGGACATAGATAATTAGAATGTTCAGAGGATCAGGATGATAGTAATTGACTGAAACAGGACATAGATAATTAGAAAGGAAAGAGGATCAGGATGATAGTAATTGACTGAAACGGGACATAGATAATTAGAATGGACAGAGGATCAGGATGATAGTAATTGACTGAAACGGGACAGAGATAATTAGAAAGGACAGAGGATCAGGAGGATCGTAATTGACTGAAACAGGACAAAGATAATTAGAGTGGACAGAGGATCAGGATAATAGTAATTGACTGAAACAGGACATAGATAATTAGAATGGACAGAGGATCAGGATGATAGTAATTGACTGAAACAGGACATAGATAATTAGAATGTTCAGAGGATCAGGATGATAGTAATTGACTGAAACAAGACATCGATAATTAGAATGTTCAGAGGATTAGGATGATAGTAATTGACTGAATCAAGACATAGATAATTCGAAAGGAAAGAGGATCAGGATGATAGTAATTGACTGAAACGGGACAGAGATAATTAGAAAGGACAGAGGATCAGGATGATAGTAATTGACTGAAACAGGACATAGATAATGAGAATGTTCAGAGGATCAGGATTATAGTAATTGACTGAAACTGGACATGGATAATTAGAAAGGACAGAGGATCAGGATGATAGTAATTGACTGAAACAGGACATAGATAATTAGAAAGGACAGAGGATCAGGATGATAGTAATTGACTGAAACAGGACATAGATAATGAGAATGTTCAGAGGATCAGGATTATAGTAATTGACTGAAACTGGACATGGATAATTAGAAAGGACAGAGGATCAGGATGATAGTAATTGACTGAAACGGGACATAGATAATTAGAAAGGACAGAGGATCAGGATGATAGTAATTGACTGAAAGAGGATATAGATAATTAGAAAGGACCGAGGATCAGGATGATAGTAAGTGACTGAAACAGGACATAGATAATGAGAATCGACAGAGGATCAGGATGATTGTAATTGAATGAAACAGGACATTGATAATTAGAATAGACAGAGGATCAGGATGATAGTAATTGACTGAAACAGGACATAGATAATTAGAATGTTCAGTGGATCAGGATGATAGTAAGTGACTGAAACAGGACATAGATAATTAGAAAGGACAGAGGATCAGGATGATAGTAATTGACTGAAACAGGACATAGATCATCAGAATGGACAGAGGTTCAGGATGATAGTAATTGACTGAAACAGGACATAGATAATTAGAATAGACAGAGGATCAGGATGATAGTAATTGACTGAAACAGGACATAGTTAATTAGAATGTTCAGAGGATCAGGATGATAGTAATTGACTGAATCAAGACATAGATAATTAGAAAGGAAAGAGGATCAGGATGATAGTAATTGACTGAAACGGGACAGAGATAATTAGAAAGGACAGAGGATCAGGATGATAGAAATTGACTGAAACAGGACATAGATAATTAGAATGGACAGAGGATCAGGATGATAGTAATTGACTGAATCAAGACATAGATAATTAGAAAGAAAAGAGGATCAGGATGATAGTAATTGGCTGAAACGGGACAGAGATAATTAGAAAGGACAGAGGATCAGGATGATAGTAATTGACGGAAACAGGACATAAATAATTAGAAAGGAAAGAGGATCAGGATGATAGTAATTGACTGAAACACGACATAGATAATTAGAATGGTCAGAGTATCAGGGTGATAGTAATTGACTGAATCAAGACATATATAATTAGAAAGGAAAGAGGATCAGGATGATAGTAATTGACTGAAACGGGACAGAGATAATTAGAAAGGACAGAGGATCAGGATGATAGTAATTGACTGAAACGGGACATAGATAATTAGAATGGACAGAGGATCAGGATGATAGTAATTGACTGAAACGGGACAGAGATAATTAGAAAGGACAGAGGATCAGGAGGATCGTAATTGACTGAAACAGGACAAAGATAATTAGAATGGACAGAGGATCAGGATAATAGTAATTGACTGAAACAGGACATAGATAATTAGAATGGACAGAGGATCAGGATGATAGTAATTGACTGAAACAGGACATAGATAATTAGAATGTTCAGAGGATCAGGATGATAGTAATTGACTGAAACAAGACATCGATAATTAGAATGTTCAGAGGATTAGGTTGATAGTAATTGACTGAATCAAGACATAGATAATTCGAAAGGAAAGAGGATCAGGATGATAGTAATTGACTGAAACGGGACAGAGATAATTAGAAAGGACAGAGGATCAGGATGATAGTAATTGACTGAAACAGGACATAGATAATGAGAATGTTCAGAGGATCAGGATTATAGTAATTGACTGAAACTGGACATGGATAATTAGAAAGGACAGAGGATCAGGATGATAGTAATTGACTGAAACAGGACATAGATAATTAGAAAGGAAAGAGGATCAGGATGATAGTAATTGACTGAAACGGGACAGAGATAATTAGAAAGGACAGAGGATCAGGATGATAGTAATTGACTGAAAGAGGATATAGATAATTAGAAAGGACCGAGGATCAGGATGATAGTAAGTGACTGAAACAGGACATAGATAATGAGAATCGACAGAGGATCAGGATGATTGTAATTGAATGAAACAGGACATTGATAATTAGAATAGACAGAGGATCAGGATGATAGTAATTGACTGAAACAGGACATAGATAATTAGAATGTTCAGTGGATCAGGATGATAGTAATTGACTGAAACAGGACATAGATAATTAGAAAGGACAGAGGATCAGGATGATAGTAATTGACTGAAACAGGACATCGATAATTAGAATGGACAGAGAATCAGGATGATAGTAATTGACTGAAAAAGGGCATAGATAATTAGAATGGACAGAGGATAAGGATGATAGTAATTGACTGAAACAGGACATAGATAATTAGAATGGACAGAGGATCAGGATGATAGTAATTGAATGAAACAGTACATCGATAATTAGAATGGTCAGAGGATCAGGATGATAGTAATTGACTGAAACAGGGCATAGATATTTCGAATGGTCAGAGGATCAGGATGATAGCAATTGAATGAAACAGGACATAGATATTTCGAATGGTCAGAGGATCAGGATGATAGTAATTGACTGAAACAGGACATAGACATTTAGAATGGTCAGAGGATCAGGATGATAGTAATTGACTGAAACAGGACATAGATAATTGGAATGGACAGAGGATCTGGATGATAGTAATTGACTGAAACAGGACATAGATAATTAGAATGGTCAGAGGATCAGGATGATAGTAATTCACTGAAACAGGACATAGATAATTAGAAAGGACAGAGGATCTGGATGATAGTAATCGACTGAAACAGGACATAGATAATTAGAATGGACAGAGGATCAGGATGATAGTAATTGACTGAAACAGGACATAGATAATTAGAATGTTCAGAGGATCAGGATGATAGTAATTGACTGAAACAGGACATAGATAATTAGAAAGGAAAGAGGATCAGGATGATAGTAATTGACTGAAACGGGACATAGATAATTAGAATGGACAGAGGATCAGGATGATAGTAATTGACTGAAACGGGACAGAGATAATTAGAAAGGACAGAGGATCAGGAGGATCGTAATTGACTGAAACAGGACAAAGATAATTAGAGTGGACAGAGGATCAGGATAATAGTAATTGACTGAAACAGGACATAGATAATTAGAATGGACAGAGGATCAGGATGATAGTAATTGACTGAAACAGGACATAGATAATTAGAATGTTCAGAGGATCAGGATGATAGTAATTGACTGAAACAAGACATCGATAATTAGAATGTTCAGAGGATTAGGATGATAGTAATTGACTGAATCAAGACATAGATAATTCGAAAGGAAAGAGGATCAGGATGATAGTAATTGACTGAAACGGGACAGAGATAATTAGAAAGGACAGAGGATCAGGATGATAGTAATTGACTGAAACAGGACATAGATAATGAGAATGTTCAGAGGATCAGGATTATAGTAATTGACTGAAACTGGACATGGATAATTAGAAAGGACAGAGGATCAGGATGATAGTAATTGACTGAAACAGGACATAGATAATTAGAAAGGACAGAGGATCAGGATGATAGTAATTGACTGAAACAGGACATAGATAATGAGAATGTTCAGAGGATCAGGATTATAGTAATTGACTGAAACTGGACATGGATAATTAGAAAGGACAGAGGATCAGGATGATAGTAATTGACTGAAACAGGACATAGATAATTAGAAAGGAAAGAGGATCAGGATGATAGTAATTGACTGAAACGGGACATAGATAATTAGAAAGGACAGAGGATCAGGATGATAGTAATTGACTGAAAGAGGATATAGATAATTAGAAAGGACCGAGGATCAGGATGATAGTAAGTGACTGAAACAGGACATAGATAATGAGAATCGACAGAGGATCAGGATGATTGTAATTGAATGAAACAGGACATTGATAATTAGAATAGACAGAGGATCAGGATGATAGTAATTGACTGAAACAGGACATAGATAATTAGAATGTTCAGTGGATCAGGATGATAGTAAGTGACTGAAACAGGACATAGATAATTAGAAAGGACAGAGGATCAGGATGATAGTAATTGACTGAAACAGGACATCGATAATTAGAATGGACAGAGAATCAGGATGATAGTAATTGACTGAAAAAGGGCATAGATAATTAGAATGGACAGAGGATCAGGATGATAGTAATTGACTGAAACAGGACATAGATAATTAGAATGGACAGAGGATCAGGATGATAGTAATTGAATGAAACAGTACATCGATAATTAGAATGGTCAGAGGATCAGGATGATAGTAATTGACTGAAACAGGGCATAGATATTTCGAATGGTCAGAGGATCAGGATGATAGCAATTGAATGAAACAGGACATAGATATTTCGAATGGTCAGAGGATCAGGATGATAGTAATTGACTGAAACAGGACATAGACATTTAGAATGGTCAGAGGATCAGGATGATAGTAATTGACTGAAACAGGACATAGATAATTGGAATGGACAGAGGATCTGGATGATAGTAATTGACTGAAACAGGACATAGATAATTAGAATGGTCAGAGGATCAGGATGATAGTAATTCACTGAAACAGGACATAGATAATTAGAAAGGACAGAGGATCTGGATGATAGTAATCGACTGAAACAGGACATAGATAATTAGAATGGACAGAGGATCAGGATGATAGTAATTGACTGAAACAGGACATAGATAATTAGAATGGTCAGAGGATCAGGATGATAGTAATTGACTGAAACAGGACATAGATAATTAGAATGGACAGAGGATCAGGATGATAGTAATTGACTGAAACAGGACATAGATAATTGGAATGGACATAGGATCAGGACGATAGTAATTGACTGAAACAGGACATAGATAATTAGAATGGACAGAGGATGTGGATGATAGTAATTGAATGAAACAGGACATAGATAATTAGAATGGTCAGAGCATCAGGATGACAGTTATTGACTGAAACAGGACATAGACAATTAGAATGGAGAGAGGATGAGGATGACAGTTATTGACTGAAACAGGACATAGATAATTAGAATAGACAGAGGATCAGGATGATAGAAATTCACTGAAAAAGGACATCGATAATTAGAATGGACAGAGGATCAGGCTGATAGTAATTGACTGAAACGGGACATAGGTAATTAGAATAGACAGAGGATCAGGATGATAGTAATTGAATGAGACAGTACATAGGGAATTAGAATTGTCAGAGGATCAGGATGATAGTAATTGACTGAAACAGGACATAGATAATTAGAGTGGACAGAGGATCAGGATGATATTAATTGACTGAAACAGGACATAGATAATTAGAATGGTCAGAGGATCAGGATGATAGTAATTGACTGAAACAGGACATAGATAATTAGAATGGTCAGAGGATCAGGATGATTGTAATTGACTGAAACAGGACATAGATAATTAGAAAGGACAGAGGATCAGGATGATATAAATTGACTGAAACAGGACATCGATAATTAGAATGGACAGAGGATGAGGATGAGAGTAATTGACTGAAAAAGGGCATAGATAATTTGAATGGACAGAGGATGAGGATGAGAGTAATTGACTGAAAAAGGGCATAGATAATTAGAATGGACAGAGGATCAGGATGATAGTAATTGACTGAAACAGGACAAATATCATCAGAATGGACAGAGGTTCTGGATGATAGTAATTGACTGAAACAGGACATAGATAATTGGAATGGACAGAGGATCGGGATGATAGTAATTGACTGAAACAGGACATAGATAATTAGAATGGTCAGAGGATCAGGATGATAGTAATTGACTGAAACAGGACATAGATAATTAGAATGGACAGAGGATCAGGATGATAGTAATTGAATGAAACAGTACATCGATAATTAGAATGGTCAGAGGATCAGGATGATAGTAATTGACTGAAACAGGGCATAGATAATTAGAAACTACAGAAGATCAGGATGATAGTAATTGACTGAAACAGGACATCGATAATTAGAATGGTCAGAGGATCAGGATGATAGCAATTGAATGAAACAGGACATAGATATTTCGAATGGTCAGAGGATCAGGATGATAGTAATTGACTGAAACAGGACATAGATAATTGGAATGGACAGAGGATCAGGATGATAGTAATTGACTGAAACAGGACATAGACATTTAGAATGGTCAGAGGATCAGGATGATAGTAATTGACTGAAACAGGACATAGATAATTGGAATGGACAGAGGATCTGGATGATAGTAATTGACTGAAACAGGACATTGATAATTAGAATGGTCAGAGGATCAGGATGATAGTAATTGACTGAAACAGGACATAGATAATTAGAAAGGACAGAGGATCTGGATGATAGTAATCGACTGAAACAGGACATAGATAATTAGAATGGACAGAGGATCAGGATGATAGTAATTGACTGAAACAGGACATAGATAATTAGAATGGTCAGAGGATCAGGATGATAGTAATTGACTGAAACAGGACATAGATAATTAGAATGGACAGAGGATCAGGATGATAGTAATTGACTGAAACAGGACATAGATAATTGGAATGGACATAGGATCAGGATGATAGTAATTGACTGAAACAGGACATAGATAATTAGAATGGAGAGAGGATGAGGATGACAGTTATTGACTGAAACAGGACATATATAATTAGAATAGACAGAGGATCAGGATGATAGAAATTCACTGAAAAAGGACATCGATAATTAGAATGGACAGAGGATCAGGCTGATAGTAATTGACTGAAACGGGACATAGGTAATTAGAATAGACAGAGGATCAGGATGATAGTAATTGAATGAGACAGTACATAGGTAATTAGAATGGTCAGAGGATCAGGATGATAGTAATTGACTGAAACAGGACACAGATAATTAGAGTGGACAGAGGATCAGGATGATATTAATTGACTGAAACAGGACATAGATAATTAGAATGGTCAGAGGATCAGGATGATAGTAATTGACTGAAACAGGACATAGATAATTAGAATGGTCAGAGGATCAGGATGATTGCAATTGACTGAAAAAGGACATAGCTAATTAGAAAGGACAGAGGATCAGGATGATATAAATTGACTGAAACAGGACATCGATAATTAGAATGGACAGAGGATGAGGGTGAGAGTAATTGACTGAAAAAGGGCAGAGATAATTAGAATGGGCAAAGGATGAGGATGAGAGTAATTGACTGAAAAAGGGCATAGATAATTAGAATGGACAGAGGATCAGGATGATAGTAATTGACTGAAACAGGACAAATATCATCAGAATGGACAGAGGTTCAGGATGATAGTAATTGACTGAAACATGACATAGATAATTGGAATGGACAGAGGATCGGGATGATAGTAATTGACTGAAACAGGACATAGATAATTAGAATGGTCAGAGGATCAGGATGATAGTAATTGACTGAAACAGGACATAGGTAATTAGAAAGGACAGAGGATCTGGATGATAGTAATCGACTGAAACAGGACATAGATAATTAGAATGGACAGAGGATCAGGATGATAGTAATTGACTGAAACAGGACATAGATAATTAGAATGGTCAGAGGATCAGGATGATAGTAATTCACTGATACAGGACATAGATAATTAGAATGGACAGAGGATCAGGATGATAGTAATTGACTGAAACAGGACATAGATAATTGGAATGGACATAGGATCAGGACGATAGTAATTGACTGAAACAGGACATAGATAATTAGAATGGACAGAGGATGTGGATGATAGTAATTGAATGAAACAGGACATAGATAATTAGAATGGTCAGAGCATCAGGATGACAGTTATTGACTGAAACAGGACATAGACAATTAGAATGGAGAGAGGATGAGGATGACAGTTATTGACTGAAACAGGACATAGATAATTAGAATAGACAGAGGATCAGGATGATAGAAATTCACTGAAAAAGGACATCGATAATTAGAATGGACAGAGGATCAGGCTGATAGTAATTGACTGAAACGGGACATAGGTAATTAGAATAGACAGAGGATCAGGATGATAGTAATTGAATGAGACAGTACATAGGGAATTAGAATTGTCAGAGGATCAGGATGATAGTAATTGACTGAAACAGGACATAGATAATTAGAGTGGACAGAGGATCAGGATGATATTAATTGACTGAAACAGGACATAGATAATTAGAATGGTCAGAGGATCAGGATGATAGTAATTGACTGAAACAGGACATAGATAATTAGAATGGTCAGAGGATCAGGATGATTGTAATTGACTGAAACAGGACATAGATAATTAGAAAGGACAGAGGATCAGGATGATATAAATTGACTGAAACAGGACATCGATAATTAGAATGGACAGAGGATGAGGATGAGAGTAATTGACTGAAAAAGGGCATAGATAATTTGAATGGACAGAGGATGAGGATGAGAGTAATTGACTGAAAAAGGGCATAGATAATTAGAATGGACAGAGGATCAGGATGATAGTAATTGACTGAAACAGGACAAATATCATCAGAATGGACAGAGGTTCTGGATGATAGTAATTGACTGAAACAGGACATAGATAATTGGAATGGACAGAGGATCGGGATGATAGTAATTGACTGAAACAGGACATAGATAATTAGAATGGTCAGAGGATCAGGATGATAGTAATTGACTGAAACAGGACATAGATAATTAGAATGGACAGAGGATCAGGATGATAGTAATTGAATGAAACAGTACATCGATAATTAGAATGGTCAGAGGATCAGGATGATAGTAATTGACTGAAACAGGGCATAGATAATTAGAAACTACAGAAGATCAGGATGATAGTAATTGACTGAAACAGGACATCGATAATTAGAATGGTCAGAGGATCAGGATGATAGCAATTGAATGAAACAGGACATAGATATTTCGAATGGTCAGAGGATCAGGATGATAGTAATTGACTGAAACAGGACATAGATAATTGGAATGGACAGAGGATCAGGATGATAGTAATTGACTGAAACAGGACATAGACATTTAGAATGGTCAGAGGATCAGGATGATAGTAATTGACTGAAACAGGACATAGATAATTGGAATGGACAGAGGATCTGGATGATAGTAATTGACTGAAACAGGACATTGATAATTAGAATGGTCAGAGGATCAGGATGATAGTAATTGACTGAAACAGGACATAGATAATTAGAAAGGACAGAGGATCTGGATGATAGTAATCGACTGAAACAGGACATAGATAATTAGAATGGACAGAGGATCAGGATGATAGTAATTGACTGAAACAGGACATAGATAATTAGAATGGTCAGAGGATCAGGATGATAGTAATTGACTGAAACAGGACATAGATAATTAGAATGGACAGAGGATCAGGATGATAGTAATTGACTGAAACAGGACATAGATAATTGGAATGGACATAGGATCAGGATGATAGTAATTGACTGAAACAGGACATAGATAATTAGAATGGAGAGAGGATGAGGATGACAGTTATTGACTGAAACAGGACATATATAATTAGAATAGACAGAGGATCAGGATGATAGAAATTCACTGAAAAAGGACATCGATAATTAGAATGGACAGAGGATCAGGCTGATAGTAATTGACTGAAACGGGACATAGGTAATTAGAATAGACAGAGGATCAGGATGATAGTAATTGAATGAGACAGTACATAGGTAATTAGAATGGTCAGAGGATCAGGATGATAGTAATTGACTGAAACAGGACACAGATAATTAGAGTGGACAGAGGATCAGGATGATATTAATTGACTGAAACAGGACATAGATAATTAGAATGGTCAGAGGATCAGGATGATAGTAATTGACTGAAACAGGACATAGATAATTAGAATGGTCAGAGGATCAGGATGATTGCAATTGACTGAAAAAGGACATAGCTAATTAGAAAGGACAGAGGATCAGGATGATATAAATTGACTGAAACAGGACATCGATAATTAGAATGGACAGAGGATGAGGGTGAGAGTAATTGACTGAAAAAGGGCAGAGATAATTAGAATGGGCAAAGGATGAGGATGAGAGTAATTGACTGAAAAAGGGCATAGATAATTAGAATGGACAGAGGATCAGGATGATAGTAATTGACTGAAACAGGACAAATATCATCAGAATGGACAGAGGTTCAGGATGATAGTAATTGACTGAAACATGACATAGATAATTGGAATGGACAGAGGATCGGGATGATAGTAATTGACTGAAACAGGACATAGATAATTAGAATGGTCAGAGGATCAGGATGATAGTAATTGACTGAAACAGGACATAGGTAATTAGAAAGGACAGAGGATCTGGATGATAGTAATCGACTGAAACAGGACATAGATAATTAGAATGGACAGAGGATCAGGATGATAGTAATTGACTGAAACAGGACATAGATAATTAGAATGGTCAGAGGATCAGGATGATAGTAATTCACTGATACAGGACATAGATAATTAGAATGGACAGAGGATCAGGATGATAGTAATTGACTGAAACAGGACATAGATAATTGGAATGGACATAGGATCAGGATGATAGTAATTGACTGAAACAGGACATAGATAATTAGAATGGACAGAGGATGTGGATGATAGTAATTGAATGAAACAGGACATAGATAATTAGAATGGTCAGAGCATCAGGATGACAGTTATTGACTGAAACAGGACATAGACAATTAGAATGGAGAGAGGATGAGGATGACAGTTATTGACTGAAACAGGACATAGATAATTAGAATAGACAGAGGATCAGGATGATAGAAATTCACTGAAAAAGGACATCGATAATTAGAATGGACAGAGGATCAGGCTGATAGTAATTGACTGAAACGGGACATAGGTAATTAGAATAGACAGAGGATCAGGATGATAGTAATTGAATGAGACAGTACATAGGTAATTAGAATGGTCAGAGGATCAGGATGATAGTAATTGACTGAAACAGGACAAAGATAATTAGAATGGTCAGAGGATCAGGATGATAGTAATTGACTGAAACAGGACATAGATAATTAGAGTGGACAGAGGATCAGCATGATATTAATTGACTGAAACAGGACAGAGATAATTAGAATGGTCAGAGGATCAGGATGATAGTAATTGACTGAAACAGGACATAGATAATTAGAATGGTCAGAGGATCAGGATGATTGTAATTGACTGAAACAGGACAAAGATAATTAGAAAGGACAGAGGATCAGGATGATATAAATTGACTGAAACAGGACATCGATAATTAGAATGGACAGAGGATGAGGATGAGAGTAATTGACTGAAAAAGGGCATAGATAATTAGAATGGACAGAGGATCAGGATGATAGTAATTGACTGAAACAGGACAAATATCATCAGAATGGACAGAGGTTCAGGATGATAGTAATTGACTGAAACAGGACATAGATAATTAGAATGTTCAGAGGATCAGGATGATAGTAATTGACTGAATCAAGACATAGATAATTAGAAAGGAAAGAGGATCAGGATGATAGTAATTGACTGAAACGGGACAGAGATAATTAGAAAGGACAGAGGATCAGAATGATAGTAATTGACTGAAACGGGACATAGATAATTAGAATGGACAGAGGATCAGGATGATAGTATTTGACTGAAACGGGACAGAGATAATTAGAAAGGACAGAGGATCAGGATGATAGTAATTGACTGAAACTGGACATAGATAATTAGAATGTTCAGAGGATCAGGATGATAGTAATTGACTGAAACAAGACATAGATAATTAGAATGTTCAGAGGATCAGGATGATAGTAATTGACTGAATCAAGACATAGATAATTCGAAAGGAAAGAGGATCAGGATGATAGTAATTGACTGAAACGGGACAGAGATAATTAGAATGGACAGAGGATCAGGATGATAGTAATTGACTGAATCAAGACATAGATAATAAGAAAGGAAAGAGGATCAGGATGATAGTAATTGACTGAAACGGGACAGAGATAATTAGAATGGACAGAGGATCAGGATGATAGTAATTGACTGAATCAAGACATAGATAATAAGAAAGGAAAGAGGATCAGGATGATAGTAATTGACTGAAACTGGACATGGATAATTAGAATGGAAAGAGGATCAGGATGATATTAATTGACTGAAACAGGACATAGATAATTAGAAAGGACAGAGGATCAGGATGATAGTAATTGACTGAAACAAGACTTAGATAATTAGAATGTTCAGAGGATCAGGATGATAGTAATTGACTGAATCAAGACATAGATAATTCGAAAGGAAAGAGGATCAGGATGATAGTAATTGACTGAAACGGGACAGAGATAATTAGAATGGACAGAGGATCAGGATGATAGTAATTGACTGAATCAAGACATAGATAATTAGAAAGGAAAGAGGATCAGGATGATAGTAATTGACTGAAACAGGACATAAATAATTAGAAAGGAAAGAGGATCAGGATGATAGTAATTGACTGAAACTGGACATGGATAATTAGAATGGAAAGAGGATCAGGATGATATTAATTGACTGAAACAGGACATAGATAATTAGAAAGGACAGAGGATCAGGATGATAGTAATTGACTGAAACAGGACATAGATAATTAGAAAGGAAAGAGGATCAGGATGATAGTAATTGACTGAAACGGGACATAGATAATTAGAAATGACAGAGGATCAGGATGATAGTAATTGACTGAAACAGGATACAGATAATTAGAAAGGACCGAGGATCAGGATGATAGTAAGTGACTGAAACAGGACATACATAATGAGAATGGACAGACGATCAGGATGATAGTAATTGACTGAAACAGGACATAGATAATTAGAATGTTCAGAGCATCAGGATGATAGTAATTGACTGAAACAGGACAGAGATAATTAGAATGTTCAGTGGATCAGGATGATAGTAATTGACTGAAACAGGACATAGATAATTAGAAAGGACAGAGGATCAGGATGATAGTAATTGAATGTAACAGTACATAGATAATTAGAATGGTCAGATGATCAGGATGATTGTAATTGACTGAAACAGGACATCGATAATTAGAATGGACAGAGGATGAGGATGAGAGTAATTGACTGAAAAAGGGCATAGATAATTAGAATGGACAGAGGATCAGGATGATAGAAATTGACTGAAACAGGACATCGATAATTAGAATGGATAGAGGATGAGGATGAGAGTAATTGACTGAAAAAGGGCATAGATAATTTGAATGGACAGAGGATGAGGATGAGAGTAATTGACTGAAAAAGGGCATAGATAATTAGAATAGACAGAGGATCAGGATGATAGTAATTGACTGAAACAGGGCAAATATCATCAGAATGGACAGAGGTTCAGGATGATAGTAATTGACTGAAACAGGACATAGATAATTAGAATAGACAGAGGATCAGGATGATAGTAATTGACTGAAACAGGACATAGATAATTAGAATGTTCAGAGGATCAGGATGATAGTAATTGACTGAATCAAGACATAGATAATTAGAAAGGAAAGAGGATCAGGATGATAGTAAATGACTGAAACGGGACAGAGATAATAAGAAAGGACAGAGGATCAGAATGATAGTAATTGACTGAAACGGGACATAGATAATTAGAATGGACAGAGGATCAGGATGATAGTAATTGACTGAAACAGGACATAGATAATTAGAATGTTCAGAGGATCAGGATGATAGTAATTGACTGAAACAAGACATAGATAATTAGAATGTTCAGAGGATCTGGATGATAGTAATTGACTGAATCAAGACATAGATAATTCGAAAGGAAAGAGGATCAGGATGATAGTAATTGACTGAAACGGGACAGAGATAATTAGAATGGACAGAGGATCAGGATGATAGTAATTGACTGAATCAAGACATAGATAATTCGAAAGGAAAGAGGATCAGGATGATAGTAATTGACTGAAACGGGACAGAGATAATTAGAATGGACAGAGGATCAGGATGATAGTAATTGACTGAATCAAGACATAGATAATTTGAAAGGAAAGAGGATCAGGATGATAGTAATTAACTGAAACAGGACATAAATAATTAGAAAGGAAAGAGGATCAGGATGATAGTAATTGACTGAAACTGGACATGGATAATTAGAATGGAAAGAGGATCAGGATGATATTAATTGACTGAAACAGGACATAGATAGTTAGAAAGGACAGAGGATCAGGATGATAGTAATTGACTGAAACAGGACATAGATAATTAGAAAGGAAAGAGGATCAGGATGATAGTAATTGACAGAAACGGGACATAGATAATTAGAAATGACAGAGGATCAGGATGATAGTAATTGACTGAAACAGGATATAGATAATTAGAAAGGACCGAGGATCAGGATGATAGTAAGTGACTGAAACAGGACATAGATAATGAGAATGGACAGAGGATCAGGATGATAGTAATTGACTGAAACAGGACATAGATAATTAGAATGTTCAGAGCATCAGGATGACAGTAATTGACTGAAACAGGACATAGATAATTAGAAAGGACAGAGGATCAGGATGATAGTAATTGAATGTAACAGTACATAGATAATTAGAATGGTCAGAGGATCAGGATGATTGTAATTGACTGAAACAGGACATCGATAATTAGAATGTTCAGAGGATGAGGATGAGAGTAATTGACTGAAAAAGGGCATAGATAATTAGAATGGACAGAGGATCAGGATGATAGTAATTGACTGAAACAGGACAAATATCATCAGAATGGACAGAGGTTCAGGATGATAGTAATTGACTGAAACAGGACATAGATAATTGGAATGGACAGAGGATCGGGATGATAGTAATTGACTGAAACAGGACATAGATAATTAGAATGGTCAGAGGATCAGGATGATAGTAATTGACTGAAACAGGACATAGATAATTAGAATGGACAGAGGATCAGGATGATAGTAATTGAATGAAACAGTACATCGATAATTAGAATGGTCAGAGGATCAGGATGATAGTAATTGACTGAAACAGGGCATAGATAATTAGAAACTACAGAAGATCAGGATGATAGTAATTGACTGAAACAGGACATCGATAATTAGAATGGTCAGAACATCAGGATGATAGCAATTGAATGAAACAGGACATAGATATTTCGAATGGTCAGAGGATCAGGATGATAGTAATTGACTGAAACAGGACATAGATAATTGGAATGGACAGAGGATCAGGATGATAGTAATTGACTGAAACAGGATATAGACATTTAGAATGATCAGAGGATCAGGATGATAGTAATTGACTGAAACAGGACATAGATAATTGGAATGGACATAGGATCAGGATGATAGTAATTGACTGAAACAGGACATAGATAATTAGAATGGACAGATGATGTGGATGATAGTAATTGAATGAAACAGGACATAGATAATTAGAATGGTCAGAGCATCAGGATGACAGTTATTGACTGAAACAGGACATAGACAATTAGAATGGAGAGAGGATGAGGATGACAGTTATTGACTGAAACAGGACATATATAA
This sequence comes from Heterodontus francisci, assembly GCF_036365525.1. NCBI lineage: Eukaryota > Metazoa > Chordata > Chondrichthyes > Heterodontiformes > Heterodontidae > Heterodontus > Heterodontus francisci. Next base: position 1,182,350 of record NW_027141931.1, read on the forward strand.
TTAGAATAGACAGAGGATCAGGATGATAGAAATTCACTGAAAAAGGACATCGATAATTAGAATGGACAGAGGATCAGGCTGATAGTAATTGACTGAAACGGGACATAGGTAATTAGAATAGACAGAGGATCAGGATGATAGTAATTGAATGAGACAGTACATAGGTAATTAGAATGGTGAGAGGATCAGGATGATAGTAATTGACTGAAACAGGACAGAGATAATTAGAGTGGAAGTAGGATCAGGATGATATTAATTGACTGAAACAGGACATAGATAATTAGAAAGGTCAGAGGATCAGGATGATAGTAATTGACTGAAACAGGACATAGATAATTAGAATGGTCAGAGGATCAGGATGATTGTAATTGACTGAAAAAGGACATAGATAATTAGAAAGGACAGAGGATCAGGATGATATAAATTGACCGAAACAGGACATCGATAATTAGAATGGAGAGAGGATGAGGGTGAGAGTAATTGACTGAAAAAGGGCAGAGATAATTAGAATGGGCAAAGGATGAGGATGAGAGTAATTGACTGAAAAAGGGCATAGATAATTAGAATGGACAGAGAATCAGGATGATAGTAATTGACTGAAACAGGACAAATATCATCAGAATGGACAGAGGTTCAGTATGATAGTAATTGACTGAAACATGACATAGATAATTGGAATGGACAGAGGATCGGGATGATAGTAATTGACTGAAACAGGACATAGATAATTAGAATGGTCAGAGGATCAGGATGATAGTAATTGACTGAAACAGGACATAGATAATTAGAAAGGACAGAGGATCTGGATGATAGTAATCGACTGAAACAGGACATAGATAATTAGAATGGACAGAGGATCAGGATGATAGTAATTGACTGAAACAGGACATAGATAATTAGAATGGTCAGAGGATCAGGATGATAGTAATTCACTGATACAGGACATAGATAATTAGAATGGACAGAGGATCAGGATGATAGTAATTGACTGAAACAGGACATAGATAATTGGAATGGACATAGGATCAGGATGATAGTAATTGACTGAAACAGGACATAGATAATTAGAATGGACAGAGGATGTGGATGATAGTAATTGAATGAAACAGGACATAGATAATTAGAATGGTCAGAGCATCAGGATGACAGTTATTGACTGAAACAGGACATAGACAATTAGAATGGAGAGAGGATGAGGATGACAGTTATTGACTGAAACAGGACATAGATAATTAGAATAGACAGAGGATCAGGATGATAGAAATTCACTGAAAAAGGACATCGATAATTAGAATGGACAGAGGATCAGGCTGATAGTAATTGACTGAAACGGGACATAGGTAATTAGAATAGACAGAGGATCAGGATGATAGTAATTGAATGAGACAGTACATAGGTAATTAGAATGGTCAGAGGATCAGGATGATAGTAATTGACTGAAACAGGACAGAGATAATTAGAGTGGACAGAGGATCAGGATGATATTAATTGACTGAAACAGGACATAGATAATTAGAATGGTCAGAGGATCAGGATGATAGTAATTGACTGAAACAGGACATAGATAATTAGAATGGTCAGAGGATCAGGATGATTGTAATTGACTGAAACAGGACATAGATAATTAGAAAGGACAGAGGATCAGGATGATATAAATTGACTGAAACAGGACATCGATAATTAGAATGGACAGAGGATGAGGATGAGAGTAATTGACTGAAAAAGGGCATAGATAATTAGAATGGACAGAGGATGAGGATGAGAGTAATTGACTGAAAAAGGGCATAGATAATTAGAATGGACAGAGGATCAGGATGATAGTAATTGACTGAAACAGGACAAATATCATCAGAATGGAAAGAGGTTCAGGATGATAGTAATTGACTGAAACAGGACATAGATAATTAGAATGGTCAGAGGATCAGGATGATAGTAATTGACTGAAACAGGACATAGATAATTGGAATGGACAGAGGATCTGGATGATAGTAATTGACTGAAACAGGACATTGATAATTAGAATGGTCAGAGGATCAGGATGATAGTAATTGACTGAAACAGGACATAGATAATTAGAAAGGACAGAGGATCTGGATGATAGTAATCGACTGAAACAGGACATAGATAATTAGAATGGACAGAGGATCAGGATGATAGTAATTGACTGAAACAGGACATAGATAATTAGAATGGTCAGAGGATCAGGATGATAGTAATTGACTGAAACAGGACATAGATAATTAGAATGGACAGAGGATCAGGATGATAGTAATTGACTGAAACAGGACATAGATAATTGGAATGGACATAGGATCAGGATGATAGTAATTGACTGAAACAGGACATAGATAATTAGAATGGACAGAGGATGTGGATGATAGTAATTGAATGAAACAGGACATAGATAATTAGAATGGTCAGAGCATCAGGATGACAGTTATTGACTGAAACAGGACATAGACAATTAGAATGGAGAGAGGATGAGGATGACAGTTATTGACTGAAACAGGACATATATAATTAGAATAGACAGAGGATCAGGATGATAGAAATTCACTGAAAAAGGACATCGATAATTAGAATGGACAGAGGATCAGGCTGATAGTAATTGACTGAAACGGGACATAGGTAATTAGAATAGACAGAGGATCAGGATGATAGTAATTGAATGAGACAGTACATAGGTAATTAGAATGGTCAGAGGATCAGGATGATAGTAATTGACTGAAACAGGACAGAGATAATTAGAGTGGACAGAGGATCAGGATGATATTAATTGACTGAAACAGGACATAGATAATTAGAATGGTCAGAGGATCAGGATGATAGTAATTGACTGAAACAGGACATAGATAATTAGAATGGTCAGAGGATCAGGATGATTGTAATTGACTGAAAAAGGACATAGATAATTAGAAAGGACAGAGGATCAGGATGATATAAATTGACCGAAACAGGACATCGATAATTAGAATGGACAGAGGATGAGGGTGAGAGTAATTGACTGAAAAAGGGCAGAGATAATTAGAATGGGCAAAGGATGAGGATGAGAGTAATTGACTGAAAAAGGGCATAGATAATTAGAATGGACAGAGAATCAGGATGATAGTAATTGACTGAAACAGGACAAATATCATCAGAATGGACAGAGGTTCAGGATGATAGTAATTGACTGAAACATGACATAGATAATTGGAATGGACAGAGGATCGGGATGATAGTAATTGACTGAAACAGGACATAGATAATTAGAATGGTCAGAGGATCAGGATGATAGTAATTGACTGAAACAGGACATAGATAATTAGAAAGGACAGAGGATCTGGATGATAGTAATCGACTGAAACAGGACATAGATAATTAGAATGGACAGAGGATCAGGATGATAGTAATTGACTGAAACAGGACATAGATAATTAGAATGGTCAGAGGATCAGGATGATAGTAATTCACTGATACAGGACATAGATAATTAGAATGGACAGAGGATCAGGATGATAGTAATTGACTGAAACAGGACATAGATAATTAGAATAGACAGAGGATCAGGATGATAGTAATTGACTGAAACAGGACATAGATAATTAGAATGGACAGAGGATGTGGATGATAGTAATTGAATGAAACAGGACATAGATAATTAGAATGGTCAGAGCATCAGGATGACAGTTATTGACTGAAACAGGACATAGACAATTAGAATGGAGAGAGGATGAGGATGACAGTTATTGACTGAAACAGGACATAGATAATTAGAATAGACAGAGGATCAGGATGATAGAAATTCACTGAAAAAGGACATCGATAATTAGAATGGACAGAGGATCAGGCTGATAGTAATTGACTGAAACGGGACATAGGTAATTAGAATAGACAGAGGATCAGGATGATAGTAATTGAATGAGACAGTACATAGGTAATTAGAATGGTCAGAGGATCAGGATGATAGTAATTGACTGAAACAGGACAGAGATAATTAGAGTGGACAGAGGATCAGGATGATATTAATTGACTGAAACAGGACATAGATAATTAGAATGGTCAGAGGATGAGGATGATAGTAATTGACTGAAACAGGACATAGATAATTAGAATGGTCAGAGGATCAGGATGATTGTAATTGACTGAAACAGGACATAGATAATTAGAAAGGACAGAGGATCAGGATGATATAAATTGACTGAAACAGGACATCGATAATTAGAATGGACAGAGGATGAGGATGAGAGTAATTGACTGAAAATGGGCATAGATAATTAGAATGGACAGAGGATGAGGATGAGAGTAATTGACTGAAAAAGGGCATAGATAATTAGAATGGACAGAGGATCAGGATGATAGTAATTGACTGAAACAGGACAAATATCATCAGAATGGAAAGAGGTTCAGGATGATAGTAATTGACTGAAACAGGACATAGATAATTAGAATGTTCAGAGGATCAGGATGATAGTAATTGACTGAATCAAGACATAGATAATTAGAAAGGAAAGAGGATCAGGATGATAGTAATTGACTGAAACGGGACAGAGATAATTGGAAAGGACAGAGGATCAGAATGATAGTAATTGACTGAAACGGGACATAGATAATTAGAATGGACAGAGGATCAGGATGATAGTAATTGACTGAAACGGGACAGAGATAATTAGAAAGGACAGAGGATCAGGATGATAGTAATTGACTGAAACAGGACATAGATAATTAGAATGTTCAGAGGATCAGGATGATAGTAATTGACTGAAACAAGACATAGATAATTAGAATGTTCAGAGGATCAGGATGATAGTATTTGACTGAATCAAGACATAGATAATTCGAAAGGAAAGAGGATCAGGATGATAGTAATTGACTGAAACGGGACAGAGATAATTAGAATGGACAGAGGATCAGGATGATAGTAATTGACTGAATCAAGACATAGATAATTAGAAAGGAAAGAGGATCAGGATGATAGTAATTGACTGAAACAGGACATAAATAATTAGAAAGGAAAGAGGATCAGGATGATAGTAATTGACTGAAACTGGACATGGATAATTAGAATGGAAAGAGAATCAGGATGATATTAATTGACTGAAACAGGACATAGATAATTAGAAAGGACAGAGGATCAGGATGATAGTAATTGACTGAAACAAGACATAGATAAATAGAATGTTCAGAGGATCAGGATGATAGTAATTGACTGAATCAAGACATAGATAATTCGAAAGGAAAGAGGATCAGGATGATAGTAATTGACTGAAACGGGACAGAGATAATTAGAATGGACAGAGGATCAGGATGATAGTAATTGACTGAATCAAGACATAGATACTTAGAAAGGAAAGAGGATCAGGATGATAGTAATTGACTGAAACAGGACATAAATAATTAGAAAGGAAAGAGGATCAGGATGATAGTAATTGACTGAAACTGGACATGGATAATTAGAATGGAAAGAGGATCAGGATGATATTAATTGACTGAAACAGGACATAGATAATTAGAAAGGACAGAGGATCAGGATGATAGTAATTGACTGAAACAGGACATAGATAATTCGAAAGGAAAGAGGATCAGGATGATAGTAATTGACTGAAACGGACATAGATAATTAGAAATGACAGAGGATCAGGATGATAGTAATTGACTGAAACAGGATATAGATAATTAGAAAGGACCGAGGATCAGGATGATAGTAAGTGACTGAAACAGGACATAGATAATGAGAATGGACAGACGATCAGGATGATAGTAATTGACTGAAACAGGACATAGATAATTAGAATGTTCAGAGCATCAGGATGATAGTAATTGACTGAAACAGGACATAGATAATTAGAATGTTCAGTGGATCAGGATGATAGTAATTGACTGAAACAGGACATAGATAATTAGAAAGGACAGAGGATCAGGATGATAGTAATTGAATGTAACAGTACATAGATAATTAGAATGGTCAGAAGATCAGGATGATTGTAATTGACTGAAACAGGACATCGATAATTAGAATGGACAGAGGATGAGGATGAGAGTAATTGACTGAAAAAGGGCATCGATAATTAGAATGGACAGAGGATCAGGATGATAGAAATTGACTGAAACAGGACATCGATAATTAGAATGGATAGAGGATGAGGATGAGAGTAATTGACTGAAAAAGGGCATAGATAATTTGAATGGACAGAGGATGAGGATGAGAGTAATTGACTGAAAAAGGGCATAGATAATTAGAATAGACAGAGGATCAGGATGATAGTAATTGACTGAAACAGGGCAAATATCATCAGAATGGACAGAGGTTCAGGATGATAGTAATTGACTGAAACAGGACATAGATAATTAGAATAGACAGAGGATCAGGATGATAGTAATTGACTGAAACAGGACATAGATATTTAGAATGTTCAGAGGATCAGGATGATAGTAATTGACTGAATCAAGACATAGATAATTAGAAAGGAAAGAGGATCAGGATGATAGTAAATGACTGAAACGGGACAGAGATAATTAGAAAGGACAGAGGATCAGAATGATATTAATTGACTGAAACGGGACATAGATAATTAGAATGGACAGAGGATCAGGATGATAGTAATTGACTGAAACAGGACATAGATAATTAGAATGTTCAGAGGATCCGGATGATAGTAATTGACTGAAACAAGACATAGATAATTAGAATGTTCAGAGGATCAGGATGATAGTAATTGACTGAATCAAGACATAGATAATTCGAAAGGAAAGAGGATCAGGATGATAGTAATTGACTGAAACGGGACAGAGATAATTAGAATGGACAGAGGATCAGGATGATAGTAATTTACTGAATCAAGACATAGATAATTTGAAAGGAAAGAGGATCAGGATGATAGTAATTAACTGAAACAGGACATAAATAATTAGAAAGGAAAGAGGATCAGGATGATAGTAATTGACTGAAACTGGACATGGATAATTAGAATGGAAAGAGGATCAGGATGATATTAATTGACTGAAACAGGACATAGATAGTTAGAAAGGACAGAGGATCAGGATGATAGTAATTGACTGAAACAGGACATAGATAATTAGAAAGGAAAGAGAATCAGGATGATAGTAATTGACTGAAACGGGACATAGATAATTAGAAATGACAGAGGATCAGGATGATAGTAATTGACTGAAACAGGATATAGATAATTAGAAAGGACCGAGGATCAGGATGATAGTAAGTGACTGAAACAGGACATAGATAATGAGAATGGACAGAGGATCAGGATGATAGTAATTGACTGAAACAGGACATAGATAATTAGAATGTTCGGAGCATCAGGATGACAGTAATTGACTGAAACAGGACATAGATAATTAGAAAGGACAGAGGATCAGGATGATAGTAATTGAAAGTAACAGTACATAGATAATTAGAATGGTCAGAGGATCAGGATGATTGTAATTGACTGAAACAGGACATCGATAATTAGAATGGACAGAGGATGAGGATGAGAGTAATTGACTGAAAAAGGGCATAGATAATTAGAATGGACAGAGGATCAGGATGATAGAATTTGACTGAAAAAGGACATCGATAATTAGAATGGATAGAGGATGAGGATGAGAGTAATTGACTGAAAAAGGGCATAGATAATTAGAATGGACAGAGGATCAGGATGATATTAATTGACTGAAACAGGACATAGATCATCAGAATGGACAGAGGTTCAGGATGATAGTAATTGACTGAAACAGGACATAGATAATTAGAACAGACAGAGGATCAGGATGATAGTAATTGACTGAATCAAGACATAGATAATTAGAAAGGAAAGAGGATCAGGATGATAGTAATTGACTGAAACGGGACAGAGATAATTAGAAAGGACTGAGGATCAGGATGATAGTAATTGACTGAATCAAGAAATCGATAATTAGAAAGGAAAGAGGATCAGGATGATAGTAATTGAATGAAACAGGACATAGATAATTAGAATGGACAGAGGATCAGGATGATAGTAATTGACTGAAACAGGACATAGATAATTAGAATGGACAGAGGATCAGGATGATAGTAATTGACTGAATCAAGACATAGATAATTAGAAAGGAAAGAGGATCAGGATGATAGTAATTGAATGAAACGGGACAGAGATAATTAGAAAGGACAGAGGATCAGGATGATAGTAATTGACGGAAACAGGACATAAATAATTAGAAAGGAAAGAGGATAAGGATGATAGTAATTGATTGAATCAAGACATAGATAATTAGAAAGGAAAGAGGATCAGGATGATAGTAATTGACTGAAACGGGACAGAGATAATTAGAAAGGACAGAGGATCAGGATGATAGTAATTGACTGAAACTGGACAGAGATAATTAGAATGGACAGAGGATCAGGATGATAGTAATTGACTGAAACAGGACATAGATAATTACAATGTTCAGATCATCAGAATGATAGTAATTGACTGAAACAGGACATAGATAATTAGAATGTTCAGATCATCAGGATGATAGTAATTGACTGAAACATGACATAAATAATTCGAATTTTCAGAGGATCAGGATGATAGTAATTGACTGAATCAAGACACAGATAATTAGAAAGGACAGAGGATCAGGATGATGGTAATTGACTGAAACAAGACATAGATAATTAGAATGTTCAGAGGATCAGGATGATAGTAATTGACTGAATCAAGACATAGATAATTCGAAAGGAAAGAGGATCAGGATGATACTAATTGACTGAAACGGGACAGAGATAATTAGAAAGGACAGAGGATCAGGATGATAGTAATTGACTGAAACAGGACATAAATAATTAGAAAGGAAAGAGGATCAGGATGATAGTAATTGACTGAAACGGGACATGGATAATTAGAATAGACAGAGGATCAGGATGATAGTAATTGACTGAAACAGGACATAGTTAATTAGAATGTTCAGAGGATCAGGATGATAGTAATTGACTGAATCAAGACATAGATAATTAGAAAGGAAAGAGGATCAGGATGATGGTAATTGACTGAAACGGGACAGAGATAATTAGAAAGGACAGAGGATCAGGATGATAGTAATTGACTGAAACAGGACATAGATAATTAGAATGGACAGAGGATCAGGATGATAGTAATTGACTGAATCAAGACATAGATAATGAGAAAGGAAAGAGGATCAGGATGATAGTAATTGACTGAAACGGGACAGAGATAATTAGAATGTTCAGAGGATCAGGATGATAGTAATTGACTGAATCAAGACATTGATAATTAGAAAGGAAGGAGGATCAGGATGATAGTAATTGACTGAAACGGGACAGAGATAATTAGAAAGGACAGAGGATCAGGATGTTAGCAATTGACAGAAACAGGACATAGATAATTAGAATGGACAGAGGATCAGGATGATAGTAATTGACTGAAACGGGACAGAGATAATTAGAAAGGACAGAGGATCTGGATGATAGTAATTGACTGAAACAGGACATAGATAATTACAATGTTCAGATCATCAGGATGATTGTAATTGACTGAATCAAGACATAGATAATTCGAAAGGAAAGAGGATCAGGATGATAGTAATTGACGGAAACGGGACAGAGATAATTAGAAAGGACAGAGGATCAGGATGATAGTAATTGACTGAAACAGGACATAAATAATTAGAAAGGAAAGAGGATCAGGATGATATTAATTGACTGAAACGGGACATGGATAATTAGAATGTTCAGAGGATCTGGATGATAGTAATTGACTGAAACAGGAGATAGATAATTCGAAAGGAAAGAGGATCAGGATGATAGTAATTGACTGAAACAGGAGATAGATAATTAGAAAGGAAAGAGGATCAGGATGATACTAATTGACTGAAACAGGAGATAGATAATTAGAAAGGACAGAGGATCAGGATGATAGTAATTGACTGAAACAAGACATAGATAATTAGAATGTTCAGAGGATCAGGATGATAGTAATTGACTGAATCAAGACATAGATAATTCGAAAGGAAAGAGGATCTGGATGATACTAATTGACTGAAACGGGACAGAGATAATTAGAAAGGACAGAGGATCAGGATGATAGTAATTGACTGAAACAGGACATAAATAATTAGAAAGGAAAGAGGATCAGGATGATAGTAATTGACTGAAACGGGACATGGATAATTAGAATAGACAGAGGATCAGGATGATAGTAATTGACTGAAACAGGACATAGTTAATTAGAATGTTCAGAGGATCAGGATGATAGTAATTGACTGAATCAAGACATAGATAATTAGAAAGGAAAGAGGATCAGGATGATGGTAATTGACTGAAACGGGACAGAGATAATTAGAAAGGACAGAGGATCAGGATGATAGTAATTGACTGAAACAGGACATAGATAGTTAGAATGGACAGAGGATCAGGATGATAGTAATTGACTGAATCAAGACATAGATTATGAGAAAGGAAAGAGGATCAGGATGATAGTAATTGACTGAAACGGGACAGAGATAATTAGAAAGGACAGAGGATCAGGATGATAGTAATTGATGGAAACAGGACATAAATAATTAGAAAGGAAAGAGGATCAGGATGATAGTAATTGACTGAAACAGGACATAGATAATTAGAATGTTCAGAGGATCAGGATGATAGTAATTGACTGAATCAAGACATTGATAATTAGAAAGGAAGGAGGATCAGGATGATAGTAATTGACTGAAACGGGACAGAGATAATTAGAAAGGACAGAGGATCAGGATGTTAGTAATTGACAGAAACAGGACATAGATAATTAGAATGGACAGAGGATCAGGATGATAGTAATTGACTGAAACGGGACAGAGATAATTAGAAAGGACAGAGGATCTGGATGATAGTAATTGACTGAAACAGGATATAGATAATTAGGAAGGACCGAGGATCAGGATGATAGTAAGTGACTGAAACAGGACATAGATAATGAGAATGGACAGAGGATCAGGATGATAGTAATTGACTGAAACAGGACATAGATAATTAGAATGTTCAGAGGATCCGGATGATAGTAATTGACTGAAACAAGACATAGATAATTAGAATGTTCAGAGGATCAGGATGATAGTAATTGACTGAATCAAGACATAGATAATTCGAAAGGAAAGAGGATCAGGATGATAGTAATTGACTGAAACGGGACAGAGATAATTAGAATGGACAGAGGATCAGGATGATAGTAATTGACTGAATCAAGACATAGATAATTTGAAAGGAAAGAGGATCAGGATGATAGTAATTAACTGAAACAGGACATAAATAATTAGAAAGGAAAGAGGATCAGGATGATAGTAATTGACTGAAACTGGACATGGATAATTAGAATGGAAAGAGGATCAGGATGATATTAATTGACTGAAACAGGACATAGATAGTTAGAAAGGACAGAGGATCAGGATGATAGTAATTGACTGAAACAGGACATAGATAATTAGAAAGGAAAGAGGATCAGGATGATAGTAATTGACTGAAACGGGACAAAGATAATTAGAAATGACAGAGGATCAGGATGATAGTAATTGACTGAAACAGGATATAGATAATTAGAAAGGACCGAGGATCAGGATGATAGTAAGTGACTGAAACAGGACATAGATAATGAGAATGGACAGAGGATCAGGATGATAGTAATTGACTGAAACAGGACATAGATAATTAGAATGTTCGGAGCATCAGGATGACAGTAATTGACTGAAACAGGACATAGATAATTAGAAAGGACAGAGGATCAGGATGATAGTAATTGAATGTAACAGTACATAGATAATTAGAATGGTCAGAGGATCAGGATGATTGTAATTGACTGAAACAGGACATCGATAATTAGAATGGACAGAGGATGAGGATGAGAGTAATTGACTGAAAAAGGACATAGATAATTAGAATGGACAGAGGATCAGGATGATAGAATTTGACTGAAAAAGGACATCGATAATTAGAATGGATAGAGGATGAGGATGAGAGTAATTGACTGAAAAAGGGCATAGATAATTAGAATGGACAGAGGATCAGGATGATATTAATTGACTGAAACAGGACATAGATCATCAGAATGGACAGAGGTTCAGGATGATAGTAATTGACTGAAACAGGACATAGATAATTAGAACAGACAGAGGATCAGGATGATAGTAATTGACTGAATCAAGACATAGATAATTAGATAGGAAAGAGGATCAGGATGATAGTAATTGACTGAAACGGGACAGAGATAATTAGAAAGGACAGAGGATCAGGATGATAGTAATTGACTGAATCAAGACATCGATAATTCGAAAGGAAAGAGGATCAGGATGATAGTAATTGAATGAAACAGGACATAGATAATTAGAATGGACAGAGGATCAGGATGATAGTAATTGACTGAAACAGGACATAGATAATTAGAATGGACAGAGGATCAGGATGATAGTAATTGACTGAATCAAGACATAGATAATTAGAAAGGAAAGAGGATCAGGATGATAGTAATTGAATGAAACGGGACAGAGATAATTAGAAAGGACAGAGGATCAGGATGATAGTAATTGACGGAAACAGGACATAAATAATTAGAAAGGAAAGAGGATAAGGATGATAGTAATTGATTGAATCAAGACATAGATAATTAGAAAGGAAAGAGGATCAGGATGATAGTAATTGACTGAAACGGGACAGAGATATTTAGAAAGGACAGAGGATCAGGATGATAGTAATTGACTGAAACTGGACAGAGATAATTAGAATGGACAGAGGATCAGGATGATAGTAATTGACTGAAACAGGACATAGATAATTACAATGTTCAGATCATCAGAATGATAGTAATTGACTGAAACAGGACATAGATAATTAGAATGTTCAGATCATCAGGATGATAGTAATTGACTGAAACATGACATAAATAATTCGAATTTTCAGAGGATCAGGATGATAGTAATTGACTGAATCAAGACACAGATAATTAGAAAGGACAGAGGATCAGGATGATAGTAATTGACTGAAACAAGACATAGATAATTAGAATGTTCAGAGGATCAGGATGATAGTAATTGACTGAATCAAGACATAGATAATTCGAAAGGAAAGAGGATCAGGATGATACTAATTGACTGAAACGGGACAGAGATAATTAGAAAGGACAGAGGATCAGGATGATAGTAATTGACTGAAACAGGACATAAATAATTAGAAAGGAAAGAGGATCAGGATGATAGTAATTGACTGAAACGGGACATGGATAATTAGAATAGACAGAGGATCAGGATGATAGTAATTGACTGAAACAGGACATAGTTAATTAGAATGTTCAGAGGATCAGGATGATAGTAATTGACTGAAACGGGACAGAGATAATTAGAAAGGACAGAGGATCAGGATGATAGTAATTGACTGAATCAAGACATAGATAATGAGAAAGGAAAGAGGATCAGGATGATAGTAATTGACTGAAACGGGACAGAGATAATTAGAATGTTCAGAGGATCAGGATGATAGTAATTGACTGAATCAAGACATTGATAATTAGAAAGGAAGGAGGATCAGGATGATAGTAATTGACTGAAACGGGACAGAGATAATTAGAAAGGACAGAGGATCAGGATGTTAGCAATTGACAGAAACAGGACATAGATAATTAGAATGGACAGAGGATCAGGATGATAGTAATTGACTGAAACGGGACAGAGATAATTAGAAAGGACAGAGGATCTGGATGATAGTAATTGACTGAAACAGGACATAGATAATTACAATGTTCAGATCATCAGGATGATTGTAATTGACTGAATCAAGACATAGATAATTCGAAAGGAAAGAGGATCAGGATGATAGTAATTGACGGAAACGGGACAGAGATAATTAGAAAGGACAGAGGATCAGGATGATAGTAATTGACTGAAACAGGACATAAATAATTAGAAAGGAAAGAGGATCAGGATGATATTAATTGACTGAAACGGGACATGGATAATTAGAATGTTCAGAGGATCTGGATGATAGTAATTGACTGAAACAGGAGATAGATAATTCGAAAGGAAAGAGGATCAGGATGATAGTAATTGACTGAAACAGGAGATAGATAATTAGAAAGGAAAGAGGATCAGGATGATACTAATTGACTGAAACAGGAGATAGATAATTAGAAAGGACAGAGGATCAGGATGATAGTAATTGACTGAAACAAGACATAGATAATTAGAATGTTCAGAGGATCAGGATGATAGTAATTGACTGAATCAAGACATAGATAATTCGAAAGGAAAGAGGATCTGGATGATACTAATTGACTGAAACGGGACAGAGATAATTAGAAAGGACAGAGGATCAGGATGATAGTAATTGACTGAAACAGGACATAAATAATTAGAAAGGAAAGAGGATCAGGATGATAGTAATTGACTGAAACGGGACATGGATAATTAGAATAGACAGAGGATCAGGATGATATTAATTGACTGAAACAGGACATAGTTAATTAGAATGTTCAGAGGATCAGGATGATAGTAATTGACTGAATCAAGACATAGATAATTAGAAAGGAAAGAGGATCAGGATGATGGTAATTGACTGAAACGGGACAGAGATAATTAGAAAGGACAGAGGATCAGGATGATAGTAATTGACTGAAACAGGACATAGATAGTTAGAATGGACAGAGGATCAGGATGATAGTAATTGACTGAATCAAGACATAGATTATGAGAAAGGAAAGAGGATCAGGATGATAGTAATTGACTGAAACGGGACAGAGATAATTAGAAAGGACAGAGGATCAGGATGATAGTAATTGATGGAAACAGGACATAAATAATTAGAAAGGAAAGAGGATCAGGATGATAGTAATTGACTGAATCAAGACATTGATAATTAGAAAGGAAGGAGGATCAGGATGATAGTAATTGACTGAAACGGGACAGAGATAATTAGAAAGGACAGAGGATCAGGATGTTAGTAATTGACAGAAACAGGACATAGATAATTAGAATGGACAGAGGATCAGGATGATAGTAATTGACTGAAACGGGACAGAGATAATTAGAAAGGACAGAGGATCTGGATGATAGTAATTGACTGAAACTGGACATAGATAATTACAATGTTCAGATCATCAGGATGATTGTAATTGACTGAATCAAGACATAGATAATTCGAAAGGAAAGAGGATCAGGATGATAGTAATTGACTGAAACGGGACAGAGATAATTAGAAAGGACAGAGGATCAGGATGATAGTAATTGACTGAAACAGGACATAAATAATTAGAAAGGAAAGAGGATCAGGATGATAGTAATTGACTGAAACGGGACATGGATAATTAGAATGTTCAGAGGATCAGGATGATAGTAATTGACTGAAACAGGAGATAGATAATTCGAAAGGAAAGAGGATCAGGATGATAGTAATTGACTGAAACAGGAGATAGATAATTAGAAAGGACAGAGGATCAGGATGATACTAATTGACTGAAACAGGAGATAGATAATTAGAAAGGACAGAGGATCAGGATGATAGTAATTGACTGAAACAAGACATAGATAATTAGAATGTTCAGAGGATCAGGATGATAGTAATTGACTGAATCAAGACATAGATAATTCGAAAGGAAAGAGGATCAGGATGATAGTAATTGACTGAAACACGACATAGATAATTAGAATGTTCAGAGCATCAGGATGATAGTAATTGACTGAAACAGGACATAGATAAAAAGAATGGTCAGAGGATCAGGATGATAGTAATTGACTGAAACAGGACATAGATAATTAGAAAGGAAAGAGGATCAGGATGATAGTAATTGACTGAAACGGGACATAGATAATTAGAAAGGACAGAGGATCAGGATGATAGTAATTGACTGAAACAGGACATAGATAATTAGAAAGGAAAGAGGATCAGGATGATAGTAATTGACTGAAACAGGACATAGATAATTAGAAAGGAAAGAGGATCAGGATGATATTAATTGACTGAAACAGGAGATAGATAATTAGAAAGGACAGAGGATCAGGATGATAGTAATTGACTGAAACAGGACATAGATAATTAGAAAGGAAAGAGGATCAGGATGATAGTAATTGACTGAAACGGGACATAGATAATTAGAAAGGACAGAGGATCAGGATGATAGTAATTGACTGAAACAGGATATAGATAATTAGAAAGGAATGAGGATCAGGATGATAGTAAGTGACTGAAACAGGACATAGATAATGAGAATGGACAGAGGATCAGGATGATAGTAATTGACTGAAACAGGACATAGATAATTAGAATGTTCAGTGGATCAGCATGATAGTAATTGACTGAAACAAGACATAGATAATAAGAATGGTCAGAGGATCAGGATGATAGTAATTGACTGAAACAGTACATCGATAATTAGAATGGTCAGAGGATCAGGATGATAGTAATTGACTGAAACAGGGCATAGAGAATTAGAAAGGACAGAGGATCAGGATGATAGTAATTGAATGAAACAGTACATAGATAATTAGAATGGTCAGAGGATCAGGATGATAGCAATTGACTGAAACAGGGCATAGATAATTAGAAAGGACAGAGGATCAGGATGATAGTAATTGACTGAAACAGGACATAGATAATTGGAATGGTCAGAGCATCAGGATGATAGTAATTGACTGAAACAGGACATAGATAATTAGAAAGGACCGAGGATCAGGATGATAGGAATTGACTGAAACAGGACATAGATAATTAGACAGAGGGTCAGGATGATAGTAATTGACTGAAAAAGGACATAGATTATTAGCATGGACAGAGGATCAGGATGATAGTAATTGAATGAAACAGTACATAGATAAGAGAATGGTCAGAGGATCAGGATGATAGTAATTGACTGAAACAGGACATAGATAATTAGAATGGACAGAGGATCAGGATGATAGTAATTGACTGAAAAAGGGCATAGATAATTAGAGTGGACAGAGGATCAGGATGATAGTAATTGACTGAAACAGGACAGAGATAATTGGAGTGGACCGAGGATCAGGATGATAGTAATTGACTGAAACAGGACATAGATAATTAGAATGGTCAGAGGAAAAGGATGATAGTAATTGACTGAAACAGTACAGAGATAATTAGAATGGTCAGAGGATCAGGATGATACTAATTGACTGAAACAGGACATAGATAATTAGAATGATCAGAGGATCAGGATGATAGTAATTGACTGAAACAGGACATAGATAATTAGAATGGACAGAGGATCAGGATGATAGTAATTTACTGAAACAGGACATAGATAATTAGAACGGTCAGAGGATCAGAATGATAGTAATTGACTGAAACAGTACATAGATAATTAGAATGGTCAGAGGATGAGGATGATAGTAATTGACTGAAACAGGACATAGATAATTAGAATGTTCAGAGGAGCAGGATGATAGTAATTGACTGAAACAGCACATAGATAATTAGACTGGACAGAGGATCAGGATGATAGGAATTGACTGAAAAAGGACATAGTCTATTAGTTTGGACAGAGAATCAGGATGATAGTAATTGACTGAAACAGGACATAGATAATTAGAAACGACATAGGATCAGAATGATAGTAATTGACTGAAACAGGACATAGTTAATTGGAATGGTCAGAGGATCAGTCTGATAGTACTTGACTGAAAAAGGACATAGTCTATTAGAATGGTCAGAGGATCAGGATGATAGTAATTGACTGAAACAGTACATAGATAATTAGAATGGTCAGAGGATCAGGATGATAGTAATTGACTGAAACAGGACATAGATAATTAGAAAGGACAGAGGATCAGGATGATAGAAATTGACTGAAACGGGACATCGATAATTAAAATGGATAGAGGATGAGGATGAGAGTAATTGACTGAAAAAGGGCAGAGATAATTAGAATGGACAGAGGATCAGGATGATAGAAATTGACTGAAACAGGACATCGATAATTAGAATAGACAGAGGATGAGGATGAGAGTAATTGACTGAAAAAGGGCATAGATAATTAGAATGGACAGAGGATCAGGATGATAGTAATTGACTGAAACAGGACATAGATAATTAGAAAGGTCAGAGGATAAGGATGATAGTAAATGACTGAAACAGTACATAGATAATTAGAATGGACAGAAGATCAGGATGATAGTAATTGACTGAAACAGGACATAGATAATTAGAATGGTCAGAGGATCAGGATGATAGTAATTGACTGAAAAAGGACATAGTCTATTAGTTTAGACTGAGAATCAGGATGATAGTAATTGACTGAAACAGGACATAGATAATTAGACAGAGGGTCAGGATGATAGTAATTGACTGAAACAGGACATAGATAATTAGAATGGACAGAGGATCAGGATGATAGTAATTCAATGAAACTGTACATAGATAATTAGAATGGTCAGAGGATCAGGATGATAGTTATTGACTGAAACAGGACATAGATAATTGGAATGGTCAGAGCATCAGGATGATAGTAATTGACTGAAACAGGACATAGATAATTAGAAAGGACCGAGGATCAGGATGATAGGAATTGACTGAAACAGGACATAGATAATTAGACAGAGGGTCAGGATGATAGTAATTGACTGAAAAAGGACATAGATTATTAGCATGGACAGAGGATCAGGATGATAGTAATTGAATGAAACAGTACATAGATAAGAGAATGGTCAGAGGATCAGGATGATAGTAATTGACTGAAACAGGACATAGATAATTAGAATGGACAGAGGATCAGGATGATAGTAATTGACTGAAAAAGGGCATAGATAATTAGAGTGGACAGAGGATCAGGATGATAGTAATTGACTGAAACAGGACAGAGATAATTGGAATGGACAGAGGATCAGGATGATAGTAATTGACTGAAACAGGACATAGATAATTAGAATGGTCAGAGGAAAAGGATGATAGTAATTGACTGAAACAGTACAGAGATAATTAGAATGGTCAGAGGATCAGGATGATACTAATTGACTGAAACAGGACATAGATAATTAGAATGATCAGAGGATCAGGATGATAGTAATTGACTGAAACAGGACATCGATAATTAGAATGGTCAGAGGATCAGGATGACAGTAATTGACTGAAACAGGACATAGATAATTAGAACGGTCAGAGGATCAGAATGATAGTAATTGACTGAAACAGTACATAGATAATTAGAATGGTCAGAGGATGAGGATGATAGTAATTGACTGAAACAGGACATAGATAATTAGAATGTTCAGAGGAGCAGGATGATAGCAAATGACTGAAACAGCACATAGATAATTAGAATGGACAGAGGCTCAGGATGATAGGAATTGACTGAAAAAGGACATAGTCTATTAGTTTGGACAGAGAATCAGGATGATAGTAATTGACTGAAACAGGACATAGATAATTAGAAACGACATAGGATCAGGATGATAGTAATTGACTGAAACAGGACATAGTTAATTGGAATGGTCAGAGGATCAGTCTGATAGTACTTGACTGAAAAAGGACATAGTCTATTAGAATGGTCAGAGGATCAGGATGATAGTAATTGACTGAAACAGTACATAGATAATTAGAATGGTCAGAGGATCAGGATGATAGTAATTGACCTGAACAGGACATAGATAATTAGAAAGGACAGAGGATCAGGATGATAGAAATTGACTGAAACGGGACATCGATAATTAAAATGGATAGAGGATGAGGATGAGAGTAATTGACTGAAAAAGGGCAGAGATAATTAGAATGGACAGAGGATCAGGATGATAGAAATTGACTGAAACAGGACATCGATAATTAGAATGGATAGAGGATGAGGATGAGAGTAATTGACTGAAAAAGGGCATAGATAATTAGAATGGACAGAGGATCAGGATGATAGTAATTGACTGAAACAGGACATAGATAATTAGAAAGGTCAGAGGATCAGGATGATAGTAAATGACTGAAACAGTACATAGATAATTAGAATGGACAGAAGATCAGGATGATAGTAATTGACTGAAACAGGACATAGATAATTAGAATGGTCAGAGGATCAGGATGATAGTAATTGACTGAAAAAGGACATAGTCTATTAGTTTAGACTGAGAAACAGGATGATAGTAATTGACTGAAACAGGACATAGATAATTAGACAGAGGGTCAGGATGATAGTAATTGACTGAAACAGGACATAGATAATCAGAATGGTCAGAGGATCAGGATGATAGTTATTGACTGAAACAGGACATAGATAATTAGAATGGTCAGAGGATCAGGATGATGGTAATTGACTGAAACAGGACATAGATAATTAGAAAGGACAGAGGATCAGGATGATAGTAATTGACTGAAACAGGACATAGATAATTAGACAGAGGGTCAGGATAATAGTAATTGACTGAAAAAGGACATAGATAATTAGCATGGACAGAGGATGAGGATGAGAGTAATTGACTGAAAAAGGGCATAGATAATTAGAATGGACAGAGGATCAGGATGATAGTAATTGACTGAAACAGGACATAGATAGTTGAATGGACAGAGGATCAGGATGATAGTAATTGACTGAAACAGGACATAGATAGTTGAATGGACAGAGGATCAGGATGATAGTAATTGACTGAAAAAGGGCAAGGATAATTAGAATGGACAGAGGATCAGGATGATAGTAATTGACTGAAACAGGACATAGATAATTAGAGTGGACAGAGGGTCAGGATGATAGTAATTGACTGAAACAGGACATAGATAATTAGAATGGTCAGAGGATCAGGATGATAGAAATTGACTGAAACAGGACATCCATAATTAGAATGGATAGAGGATGAGGATGAGAGTAATTGACTGAAAAAGGGCATAGATAATTAGAATGGACAGAGGATCAAGATGATAGTAATTGACTGAAACAGGACATAGATAATTAGTGTGGACAGAGGATCAGGATGATAGTAATTGACTGCAACAGGACATAGATAATTAGAATGGTCAGAGGATCAGGATGATAGTAATTGACTGAAACAGGACATAGATAATTAGAATGGTCTGAGGATCAGGATGATAGTAATTGACTGAAACAGGACATAGATAATTAGAATGGACAGAGGATCAGGATGATACTAATTGACTGAAACAGGACATAGATAATTAGAATGATCAGAGGATCAGGATGATAGTAATTGACTGAAACAGGACATCGATAATTAGAATGGTCAGAGGATCAGGATGATAGTAATTGACTGAAACAGGACATAGATAATTAGAACGGTCAGAGGATCAGAATGATAGTAATTGACTGAAACAGTACATAGATAATTAGAATGGTCAGAGGATGAGGATGATAGTAATTGACTGAAACAGGACATAGATAATTAGAATGTTCAGAGGAGCAGGATGATAGTAATTGACTGAAACAGCACATAGATAATTAGAATGGACAGAGGATCAGGATGATAGGAATTGACTGAAAAAGGACATAGTCTATTAGTTTGGACAGAGAATCAGGATGATAGTAATTGACTGAAACAGGACATAGATAATTAGAAACGACATAGGATCAGGATGATAGTAATTGACTGAAACAGGGCATAGTTAATTGGAATGGTCAGAGGATCAGTCTGATAGTACTTGACTGAAAAAGGACATAGTCTATTAGAATGGTCAGAGGATCAGGATGATAGTAATTGACTGAAACAGTACATAGATAATTAGAATGGTCAGAGGATCAGGATGATAGTAATTGACTGAAACAGGACATAGATAATTAGAAAGGACAGAGGATCAGGATGATAGAAATTGACTGAAACGGGACATCGATAATTAAAATGGATAGAGGATGAGGATGAGAGTAATTGACTGAAAAAGGGCAGAGATAATTAGTATGGACAGAGGATCAGGATGATAGAAATTGACTGAAACAGGACATCGATAATTAGAATGGATAGAGGATGAGGATGAGAGTAATTGACTGAAAAAGGGCATAGATAATTAGAATGGACAGAGGATCAGGATGATAGTAATTGACTGAAACAGGACATAGATAATTAGAAAGGTCAGAGGATCAGGATGATAGTAAATGACTGAAACAGTACATAGATAATTAGAATGGACAGAAGATCAGGATGATAGTAATTGACTGAAACAGGACATAGATAATTAGAATGGTCAGAGGATCAGGATGATAGTAATTGACTGAAAAAGGACATAGTATATTAGTTTAGACTGAGAATCAGGATGATAGTAATTGACTGAAACAGGACATAGATAATTAGACAGAGGGTCAGGATGATGGTAATTGACTGAAACAGGACATAGACAATTAGAATGGACAGAGGATCAGGATGATAGTAATTCAATGAAACTGTACATAGATAATCAGAATGGTCAGAGGATCAGGATGATAGTTATTGACTGAAACAGGACATAGATAATTAGAATGGTCAGAGGATCAGGATGATGGTAATTGACTGAAACAGGACATAGATAATTAGAAAGGACAGAGGATCAGGATGATAGTAATTGACTGAAACAGGACATAGATAATTAGACAGAGGGTCAGGATGATAGTAATTGACTTAAAAAGGACATAGATAATTAGCATGGACAGAGGATCAGGATGATAGCAATTGAATGAAACAGTACATAGATAATTAGAATGGTCAGAGGATCAGGATGATAGTAATTGACTGAAACAGGACATAGATAGTTGAATGGACAGAGGATCAGGATGATAGTAATTGACTGAAAAAGGGCAAGGATAATTAGAATGGACAGAGGATCAGGATGATAGTAATTGACTGAAACAGGACATAGATAATTAGAGTGGACAGAGGGTCAGGATGATAGTAATTGACTGAAACAGGACATAGATAATTAGAATGGTCAGAGGATCAGGATGATAGAAATTGACTGAAACAGGATATCCATAATTAGAATGGATAGAGGATGAGGATGAGAGTAATTGACTGAAAAAGGGCATAGATAATTAGAATGGACAGAGGATCAAGATGATAGTAATTGACATAAACAGGACATAGATAATTAGAGTGGACAGAGGATCAGGATGATAGTAATTGACTGCAACAGGACATAGATAATTAGAATGGTCAGAGGATCAGGATGATAGTAAGTGACTGAAACAGGACATAGATAATTAGAATGGTCAGAGGATCAGGATGATAGTAATTGACTGAAACAGGACATAGATAATTAGAATGGACAGAGGATCAGGATGATAGTAATTGACTGAAAAAGGACATAGTCTATTAGTTTGGACAGATAATCAGGATGATAGTAATTGACTGAAACAGGACATAGATAATTAGAATGGACAGAGGATCGGGATGATAGTAATTGACTGAAACGTGACATAGATAATTAGACAGAGGGTCAGTATGATAGTAATTGACTGAAAAAGGACATAGATAATTAGCATGGACAGAGGATCAGGATGATAGTAATTGAATGAAGCAGTACATAGATAATTAGAAAGGACAGAGGATCAGGATGATAGTAATTGACTGAAACAGGACATAGATAATTAGAAACTACATAGGATCAGGATGATAGTAATTGACTGAAACAGGACGTAGTTAATTGGAATGGTCAGAGGATCAGGATGATAGTAATTGACTGAAAAAGGACATAGTCTATTAGTTTGGACAGATAATCAGGATGATAGTAATTGACTGAAACAGGACATAGATAATTAGAATGGACAGAGGATCGGGATGATAGTAATTGACTGAAACGTGACATAGATAATTAGACAGAGGGTCAGTATGATAGTAATTGACTGAAAAAGGACATAGATAATTAGCATGGACAGAGGATCAGGATGATAGTAATTGAATGAAGCAGTACATAGATAATTAGAAAGGACAGAGGATCAGGATGATAGTAATTGACTGAAACAGGACATAGATAATTAGAAAGGACAGAGGATCAGGATGATAGTAATTGACTGAAACAGGACATAGATAATTAGACAGAGGGTCAGGATGATAGTAATTGACTGAAACAGGCCATAGATAATTAGAATGGACAGAGAATCAGGATGATAGTAATTGAATGAAACAGGACATAGATAATTAGAATGGTCAGAGGATCAGGATGATAGTAATTGACTGAAACAGGGCATAGATAATTAGAAAGGACAGAGGATCAGGATGATAGTAATTGACTGAAACAGGACATAGATAATTAGAATGGTCAGAGGATCAGGATGATAGTAATTGACTGAAACAGGACATAGATAATTGGAAAGGACAGAGGATCAGGATGATACTAATTGACTGAAACAGGACATAGATAATTAGACAGAGGGTCAGGTTGATAGTAATTGACTGAAAAAGGACATAGATAATTAGCATGGACAGAGGATCAGGATGATAGTAATTGAATGAAACAGTACATAGATAATTAGAATGGTCAGAGGATCAGGATGATAGTAATGGACCGAAACAGGACATAGATAATTAGAGTGGACAGAGGATCAGGATGATAGTAATTGACTGAAACAGGACATAGATAATTAGAATTGTCAGAGGATCAAAATGATAGTAATTGACTGAAACAGTACATAGATAATTAGAATGGTCAGAGGATCAGGATGATAGTAATTGACTGAAACAGGACATAGATAATTAGAATGGTCAGAGGATCAGGATGATAGTAATTGAATGAAACAGCACATAGATAATTAGAATGGACAGATTATCAGGATGATAGTAATTGTCTGAAAAAGGACATAGTCTATTAGTTTGGACAGAGAATCAGGATGATAGTAATTGACTGAAACAGGACATAGATAATTAGAAACGACATAGGATCAGGATGATAGTAATTGACTGAAACAGGACATAGTTAATTGGAATGGTCAGAGGATCAGGATGATAGTAATTGACTGAAAAAGGACATAGTCTATTTGTTTGGACAGAGGATCAGGATGATAGCAAGAGACTGAAACAGGACATTGATAATGAGAATGGACAGAGGATCAGGATGATGCTAATTGACTGAAACAGGACATAGATAATTTGAAAGGACAGAGGATCAGGATGATAGTAATTGACTGAAACAGGACATAGATAATTAGAATGGACAGAGGATCAGGATGATAGTAATTGACTGAAACAGTACATAGATAATTAGAATGGTCAGAGGATCAGGATGATAGTAATTGACTGAAACAGGGCATAGATAATTAGAAAGGACAGAGGATCAGGATGATAGTAATTGAATGAAACAGTACATAGATAATTAGAATGGTCAGAGGATCAGGATGATAGCAATTAACTGAAACAGGGCATAGATAATTAGAAAGGACAGAGGATCAGGATGATAGTAATTGACTGAAACAGGACATAGATTATTGGAATGGTCAGAGCATCAGGATGATAGTAATTGACTGAAACAGGACATAGATAATTAGAAAGGACCGAGGATCAGGATGATAGTAATTGACTGAAACAGGACATAGATAATTAGACAGAGGGTCTGGATGTTAGTAATTGACTGAAAAAGGACATAGATTATTAGCATGGACAGAGGATCAGAATGATAGTAATTGAATGAAACAGTACATAGATAAGAGAATGGTCAGAGGATCAGGATGATAGTAATTGACTGAAACAGGACATAGATAATTAGAATGGACAGAGGATCAGGATGATAGTAATTGACTGAAAAAGGGCATAGATAATTAGAAACGACATAGGATCAGGATGATAGTAATTGACTGAAACAGGACATAGATAATTAGAATGGTCAGAGGAAAAGGATGATAGTAATTGACTGAAACAGTACAGAGATAATTAGAATGGTCAGAGGATCAGGATGATACTAATTGACTGAAAAAGGACATAGTCTATTAGTTTGGACAGAGAATCAGTCAGATAGTAATTGACTGAAACAGGACATAGATAATTAGAAACTACATAGGATCAGGATGATAGTTATTGACTGAAACAGGACATAGTTAATTGGAATGGTCAGAGGATCAGGCTGATAGTAATTGACTGAAAAAGGACATAGTCTATTAGTTTGGACAGAGAATCAGGATGATAGTAATTGACTGAAACAGGACATCGATAATTGGAAAGGAAAGATGGATCAGGATGATATTAATTGACTGAAACAGTACATAGATAATTAGAATGGTCAGAGGATCAGGATGATAGTAATTGACTGAAACAGGACATAGATAATTAGAAAGGAAAGAGGATCAGGATGATAGTTATTGACTGAAACAGGACATAGATAATTAGAAAGGACAGAGGATCAGGATGATAGTAATTGACTGAAACAGGACATCGAAAATTAGACAGAGGGTCAGGATGATAGTAATTGACTGAAACAGGACATAGATAATTAGAAAGGAAAGAGGATCAGGATGATAGTTATTGACTGAAACAGGACATAGATAATTAGAAAGGACAGAGGATCAGGATGATAGTAATTGACTGAAACAGGACATCGAAAATTAGACAGAGGGTCAGGATGATAGTAATTGACTGAAACAGGACATAGATAATTAGACAGGAAAGAGGATCAGGATGATAGTTATTGACTGAAACAGGACATAGATAATTAGAAAGGACAGAGGATCAGGATGATAGTAATTGACTGAAACAGGACATCGAAAATTAGACAGAGGGTCAGGATGATAGTAATTGACTGAAACAGGACATAGATAATTAAAATGGACAGAGGATCAGGATGATAGTAATTGAATGAAACAGTGCATAGATAATTAGAATGGTCAGAGGATCAGGATGATAGTAATTGACTGAAACAGGGCATAGATAATTAGAAAGGACAGAGGATCAGGATGATAGTAATTGAATGAAACAGTGCATAGATAATTAGAATGGTCAGAGGATCAGGATGATAGTAATTGACTGAAAAAGGGCATAGATAATTAGAAAGGACAGATGATCAGGATGATAGTAATTGACTGAAACAGGACATTGATAATTAGAAAGGAAAGAGGATCAGGATGATAGTAATTGACTGAAACAGGACATAGATAATTAGAGTGGACAGAGGATCAGGATGTTAGTAATTGACTGAAAAAGGTCATAGTCTATTAGTTTGGACAGAGAATCAGGATGATAGTAATTGACTGAAACAGGACATAGATAATTAGAATGGTCAGAGGATCAGGATGATAGTAATTGACTGAAACAGGACATAGATAATTAGAATGGACAGAGGATCAGGATGATAGTAATTGACTGAAACAGGACATAGATAATTAGAATGGTCAGAGGATCAGGATGATAGTAATTGAGTGAAAAGGGACATAGTCTATTAGTTTGGACAAAGAATCAGGATGATAGTAATTGACTGAAACAGGACATAGATAATTAGAATGGTCAGAGGATCAGGATGATAGTAATTGACTGAAAAAGGACATAGTCTATTAGTTTGGACAGAGAATCAGGATGATAGTAATTGACTGAAAAAGGACATAGTCTATTAGTTTGGACAGAGGATCAGGATGATAGTAATTGACTGAAACAGGACATAGTTAATTGGAATGGTCAGAGGATCAGGATGATAGTAATTGACTGAAAAAGGACATAGCCTATTAGTTTGGACAGAGAATCAGGATGATAGTAATTGACTGAAACAGGACACAGATAATTAGAGTGGACAGAGGATCAGGATGATAGTAATTGACTGAAACAGGACATTGATAATTAGAATGGCCAGAGGATCAGGATGATAGTAATTGACTGAAACAGTACGTAGATAATTAGAATGGTCAGAGGATCAGGATGATAGTAATGGACTGAAACAGGACATAGATAATTAGAAAGGACAGAGGATCAGGATGATAGTAATTGACTGAAACAGGACACAGATAATTAGAATGGACAGAGGATCAGGATGATAGAAATTGACTGAAACAGGACATCGATAATTAGAATGGATAGAGGATGAGGATGAGTGTAATTGACTGAAAAAGGGCAGAGATAATTAGAATGGACAGAGGATCAGGATGATAGAAATTGACTGAAACAGGACATCGATAATTAGAATGGATAGAGGATGAGGATGAGAGTAATTGACTGAAAAAGGGCATAGATAATTAGAATGGACAGAGGATCAGGATGATAGTAATTGACTGAAACAGGACATAGATAATTAGAATGGTCAGAGGATCAGGATGACAGTAATTGACTGAAACAGTACATAAATAATTAGAATGGACAGAGGATCAGGATGATAGTAATTGACTGAAACAGGACATAGATAATTAGAATGGTCAGAGGATCAGGATGATAGTAATTGACTGAAAAAGGACATAGTCTATTAGTTTGGACTGAGAATCAGGATGATAGTAATTGACTGAAACAGGACATAGATAATTAGAAAGGACAGAGGATCAGGATGATAGTAAGTGACTGAAACAGGACATTGATAATGAGAATGGACAGAGGATCAGGATGATATTAATTGACTGAAACAGGACATAGATAATTAGAAAGGACAGAGTATCAGGATGATAGTAATTGACTGAAACAGGACATAGATAATTAGACAGAGGGTCAGGATGATAGTAATTGACTGAAACAGGACATAGATAATTAGAATGGACAGAGGATCAGGATGATAGTAATTGAATGAAACAGTACATAGATAATTAGAATGGTCAGAGGATCAGGATGATAGTAATTGACTGAAACAGGACATAGATGATTAGAATGGTCAGAGGATCAGGATGATAGAAATTGACTGAAACAGGACATAGATAATTAGAATGGTCAGAGGATCAGAATGATAGTAATTGACTGAAGCAGTACATGGATAATTAGAAACGACATAGGATCAGGATGATAGTAATTGACTGGAACAGGACATAGTTAATTGGAATGGTCAGAGGATCAGGATGATAGTAATTGACTGAAAAAGGACATAGTCTATTAGTTTGGACAGAGAATCAGGATGATAGTAATTGACTGAAACAGGACACAGATAATTAGAGTGGACAGAGGATCAGGATGATAGTAATTGACTGAAACAGGACATTGATAATTAGAATGGTCAGAGGATCAGGATGATAGTAATTGACTGAAACAGTACATAGATAATTAGAATTGTCAGAGGATCAGGATGATAGTAATTGACTGAAACAGGACATAGATAATTAGAAAGGACAGAGGATCAGGATGATAGTAATTGACTGAAACAGGACATAGATAATTAGAATGGACAGAGGATCAGGATGATAGAAATTGACTGAAACAGGACATCGATAATTAGAATGGATAGAGGATGAGGATGAGAGTAATTGACTGAAAAAGGGCAGAGATAATTAGAATGGACAGAGGATCAGGATGATAGAAATTGACTGAAACAGGACATCGATAATTAGAATGGATACAGGATGAGGATGAGAGTAATTGACTGAAAAAGGGCATAGATAATTAGAATGGACAGAGGATCAGGATGATAGTAATTGACTGAAACAGTACATCGATAATTAGAATGGACAGAGGATCAGGATGATAGTAATTGACTGAAAAAGGACATAGTCTATTAGTTTGGACTGAGAATCAGGATGATAGTAATTGACTGAAACAGGACATAGATAATTAGAAAGGACACATGATCAGCATGATAGTAAGTGACTGAAACAGGACATTGATAATGAGAATGGACAGAGGATCAGGATGATATTAATTGACTGAAAAAGGACATAGATAATTAGAAAGGACAGAGTATCAGGATGATAGTAATTGACTGAAACAGGACATGGATAATTAGACAGAGGGTCAGGATGATAGTAATTGACTGAAACAGGACATAGATAATTAGAATGGACAGAGGATCAGGATGATAGTAATTGAATGAAACAGTACATAGATAATTCGAATGTTCAGAGGATCAGGATGATAGTAATTGACTGAAACAGGACATAGATAATTAGAATGGTCAGAGGATCAGGAGGATAGTAATTGACTGAAACAGGACATAGATAATTAGAAAGGACAGAGGATCAGGATGATAGTAATTGACTGAAACAGGACATAGATAATTAGACAGAGGGTCAGGATGATAGTAATTGACTGAAAAAGGACGTAGATAATTAGCATGGACAGAGGATCAGGATGATAGTAATTGAATGAAACAGTGCATAGATAATTAGAATGGTCAGAGGATCAGGATGATATTAATTGACTGAAACAGGACATAGATAGTTAGAATGGACAGAGGATCAGGATGATAGTAATTGACTGAAAAAGGGAAAGGATGATTAGAATGGACAGAGGATCAGGATGATAGTAATTGACTGAAACAGGAGATAGATAATTAGAGTGGACAGAGGATCAGGATGATAGTAATTGACTGAAACAGGACATAGATAATTAGAATGGGCAGAGGATCAGGATGATAGAAATTGACTGAAACAGGACATCGATAATTAGAATGGATCGAGGATGAGGATGAGAGTAATTGACTGAAAAAGGGCATAGATAATTAGAATGGACAGAGGATCAAGATGATAGTAATTGACTGAAACAGGACATAGATAATTAGAGCGGACAGAGGATCAGGATGATAGTAATTGACTGCAACAGGACATAGATAATTAGAATGGTCAGAGGATCAGGATGATAGTAATTGACTGAAACAGGACATAGATAATTAGAATGGTCAGAGGATCAGGATGATAGTAATTGACTGAAACAGGACATAGATAATTAGAATGGACAGAGGATCAGGATGATAGTAATTGACTGAAAAAGGACATCGTCTATTAGTTTGGACAGAGAATCAGGATGATAGTAATTGACTGAAACAGGACATAGATAATTAGAAACTACATAGGATCAGGATGATAGTAATTGACTGAAACAGGACGTAGTTAATTGGAATGGTCAGAGGATCAGGATGATAGTAATTGACTGAAAAAGGACATAGTCTATTAGTTTGGACAGATAATCAGGATGATAGTAATTGACTGAAACAGGACATAGATAATTAGAAAGGAAAGAGGATCCGGATGATAGTAATTGACTGAAACGGGACATAGATAATTAGCATGGACAGAGGATCAGGATGATAGTAATTGAATGAAGCAGTACATAGATAATTAGAAAGGACAGAGGATCAGGATGATAGTAATTGACTGAAACAGGACATAGATAATTAGAAAGGACAGAGGATCAGGATGATACTAATTGACTGAAACAGGACATAGATAATTAGACAGAGGGTCAGGATGATAGTAATTGACTGAAACAGGACATAGATAATTAGAATGGACAGATAATCAGGATAATAGTAATTGAATGAAACAGTACATAGATAATTGGAATGGTCAGAGGATCAGGATGATAGTAATTGAATGAAACAGGGCATAGATAATTGGAATGGTCAGAGGATCAGGATGATAGTAATTGACTGAAACAGGACATAGATAATTAGAATAGACAGAGTATCAGGATGATAGTAATTGACTGAAACAGGACATAGATAATTAGAATAGACAGAGGATCAGGATGATAGTAATTGACTGAAACAGGACGTAGATAATTAGAATGGTCAGAGGATCAGGATGATAGTAATTGACTGAAACAGGACAGAGATAATTAGAATGGTCAGACGATGAGGATGATAGTAATTGACTGAAACAGGACATAGATAGTTAGAAAGGACAGAGGATCAGGATGATAGTAATTGACTGAAACAGGACATAGATAATTAGACAGAGGGTCAGGATGATATTAATTGACTGAAATAGGACATAGATAGTTAGAAAGGACAGAGGATCAGGATGATACTAATTGACTGAAACAGGACATAGATAGTTAGAAAGGACAGAGGATCAGGATGATACTAATTGACTGAAACAGGACATAGATAGTTAGAAAGGACAGAGGATCAGGATGATACTAATTGACTGAAACAGGACATAGATAATTAGACAGAGGGTCAGGATGATATTAATTGACTGAAATAGGACATAGATAATTAGCATGGACAGAGGATCAGGATGATAGTAATTGACTGAAACAGTACATCGATAATTAGAATGGTCAGAGGATCAGGATGATAGTAATTGACCGAAACAGGACATAGATAATTAGAGTGAACAGAGGATCAGGATGATATTAATTGACTGAAACACCACATAGATAATTAGAATGGTCAGAGGATCAGAATGATAGTAATTGACTGAAACAGTACATAGATAATTAGAATGGTCAGAGGATCAGGATGATAGTAATTGACTGAAACAGGACATAGATAATTAGAATGGTCAGAGGATCAGGATGATAGTAATTGACTGAATCAGCACATATATAATTAGAACGGACAGATTATCAGGATGATAGTTATTGACTGAAAAAGGACATAGTCTATTAGTTTGGACAGAGAATCAGGATGATAGTAATTGACTGAAACAGGACATAGATAATTAGAAACGACATAGGATCAGGATGATAGTAATTGACTGAAACAGGACATAGTTAATTGGAATGGTCAGAGGATCAGGATGATAGTAATTGACTGAAAAAGGACATAGTCTATTAGTTTGGACAGAGAATCAGGATGATAGTAATTGACTGAAACAGGACATAGATAATTAGAAAGGAAAGAGGATCAGGATGATAGTAATTGACTGAAACGGGACATAGATAATTAGAAAGGACAGAGGATCAGGATGATAGTAAGTGACTGAAACAGGACATTGATAATGAGAATGGACAGAGGATCAGGATGATATTAAGTGACTGAAACAGGACATTGATAATTAGAAAGGACAGAGGATCAGG
Source organism: Heterodontus francisci (assembly GCF_036365525.1). NCBI lineage: Eukaryota > Metazoa > Chordata > Chondrichthyes > Heterodontiformes > Heterodontidae > Heterodontus > Heterodontus francisci. The sequence goes on from NW_027141931.1 coordinate 1,215,077, forward strand.
ATGATAATAATTGACTGAAACAGGACATAGATAATTAGACAGAGGGTCAGGATGATAGTAATTGACTGAAACAGGACATAGATAATTAGAATGGACAGAGGATCAGGATGATAGTAATTGAATGAAACAGTACATAGATAATTAGAATGGTCAGAGGATCAGGATGAAATGAATTGACTGAAACAGGGCATAGATAATTAGAATGGTCAGAGGATCAGGATGATAGTAATTGACTGAAACAGGACATAGATAATTAGAAAGGACAGAGGATCAGGATGATAGTAATTGACTGAAAAGGGACATAGATAATTAGCATGGACAGAGGATAAGGGTGATAGTAATTGAATGAAACAGGACATAGATAAGAGAATGGTCAGAGGATCAGGATGATAGTAATTGACTGAAACAGGACATAGATAATTAGAATGGACAGAGGATCAGGATGATAGTAATTGACTGAAAAAGGGCATAGATAATTAGAGTGGACAGAGGATCAGGATGATAGTAATTGACCGAAACAGGACATAGATAATTAGAGTGGACAGAGGATCAGGATGATAGTAATTGACTGAAAAAGGACATAGATAATTAGAATGGTCAGAGGATCAGGATGATAGTAATTGACTGAAACAGTACAGAGATAATTAGAGTGGTCAGAGGATCAGGATGATAGTACTTGACTGAAACAGGCCATAGATAATTAGAATGGTCAGAGGATCAGGATGATAGTAATTGACTGAAACAGGACATAGATAATTAGAATGGACAGAGGATCAGGATGATAGTAATTGACTGAAAAAGGACATAGTCTATTAGTTTGGACAGAGAATCAGGATGATAGTAATAGACTGAAACAGGACATAGATAATTAGAAACTACATTGGATCAGGATGATAGTAATTGACTGAAACAGGACATAGTTAATTGGAATGGTCAGAGGATCAGGATGATAGTAATTGACTGAAAAAGGACATAGTCTATTAGTTTGGACAGAGAATCAGGATGATAGTAATTGACTGAAACAGGACATAGATAATTAGAAAGGAAAGAGGATCAGGATGATAGTAATTGACTGAAACGGGACATAGATAATTAGAAAGGACAGAGGATCAGGATGATAGTAATTGACTGAAACAGTACATAGATAATTAGAATGGTCAGAGGATCAGGATGATAGTAATTGACTGAAAAAGGACATAGTCTATTAGTTTGGACAGAGAATCAGGATGATAGTAATTGACTGAAACAGGACATAGATAATTAGAATGGACAGAGGATCAGGATGATAGTAATTGACTGAAACAGGACATCGAAAATTAGACAGAGGGTCAGGATGATAGTAATTGACTGAAACAGGACATAGATAATTAGAATGGACAGAGGATCAGGATGACAGTAATTGAATGAAACAGTACATAGATAATTTGAATGGTCAGAGGATCAGGATGATAGTAATTGACTGAAACAGGGCATAGATAATTAGAAAGGTCAGAGGATCAGGATGATAGTAATTGACTGAAACAGGACATAGATAATTAGAATGGTCAGAGGATCAGGATGATAGTAATTGACTGAAACAAGACATAGTTTTTTAGTTTGGACAGAGAATCAGGATGATAGCAATTGAATGAAACAGGACATAGATATTTAGAATGGTCAGAGGATCAGGATGATAGTAATGGACTGAAACAGGACATAGATTATTGGAACGGTCAGAGGATCAGGATGATAGTAATTGACTGAAAAAGGACATAGTCTATTAGTTTGGACAGAGAATCAGGATGATAGTAATTGACTGAAACAGGACATAGATAATTAGAATGGACAGAGGATCAGGATGATAGTAATTGACTGAAACAGGACATCGAAAATTAGACAGAGGGTCAGGATGATAGTAATTGACTGAGACAGGACATAGATAATTAGACTGGACAGAGGATCAGGATGATAGTAATTGAATGAAACAGGACATAGATAATTAGAATGGTCAGAGCATCTGGATGATAGTAATTGACTGAAACAGGACATAGATATTTAGAACGGTCAGAGGATCAGGATGATAGTAATTGACTGAAACAGGACATAGATAATTAGACTGGACAGAGGATGTGGATAATAGTAATTGAATGAAACAGGACATAGATAATTAGAATAGACAGAGGATCAGGATGATAGTAATTGACTGAAACAGGACATAGATAATGAGACTGGACAGAGGATCAGGATGATAGTAATTGACTGAAACAGGACATAGATAATTAGAATGGTCAGAGGATCAGGATGATAGTATTTGACTGAAACAGGACATAGATAATTAGAATAGACAGAGGATGTGGATGATAATAATTGACTGAAACAGGACATAGATAATTAGAATGGACAGAGGGTCAGGATGATAGTAATTGTCTGAAACAGGACATAGATATTTAGAATAGACAGAGGATCTGGATGATCGTAATTGACTGAAACAGGACATAGATAATTAGAATGGACAGAGGATCAGGATGATAGTAATTGACTGAAACAGGACATAGATAATTAGAATGGACAGAGGATCAGGATGATAGCAATTGACTGAAACAGGACATAGATAATTAGAATGGACAGAGGATCAGGATGATAGTAATTGACTGAAACAGGACATAGATAATTAGAATAGACAGAGGATCTGGATGAAAGTAATTGACTGAAACAGGACATAGATAATTAGAATGGTCAGAGGATCAGGATGATAGTAATTGACTGAAACAGGACGAGGATAATTAGAATGGACAGAGGATGTGGATGATAGTAATTGAATGAAACAGGACATAGATAATTAGAATGGTCAGAGCATCAGGATGATAGTAGTTGACTGAAACAGGGCACAGATTATTAGAATGGACAGAGGATCAGGATGATAATAATTGACTGAAACAGGACATAGATAATTAGAATAGACAGAGGATCAGGATGATAGTAATTGACTGAAACAGGACATAGATAATTAGAATGGAGAGAGGATCAGGATGACAGTTATTGACTGAAACAGGAAATAGATAATTAGAATAGACAGAGGATCAGGATGACAGTTATTGACTGAAACAGGACATAGATAATTAGAGAGGAAAGAGGATCAGGATGATAGTAATTTACTGAAACAGGACATAGATAATTAGAAAGGACAGAGGATCAGGATGATAGTAATTGACTGAAACAGGACATAGATAATTAGAATGGTCAGAGGATCAGGATGATAGTAATTGACTGAAACAGGACATAGTTTTTTAGTTTGGACAGAGAATCAGGATGATAGCAATTGAATGAAACAGGACATAGATATTTAGAATGGTCAGAGGATCAGGATGATAGTAATGGACTGAAACAGGACATAGATTATTGGAATGGTCAGAGGATCAGGATGATAGTAATTGACTGAAACAGGACATAGATATTTAGAATGGTCAGAGGATCAGGATGATAGTAATTGACTGAAACAGGACATAGATAATTAGAATGGACAGAGGATCAGGATGATAGTAATTGACTGAAACAGGACATAGATATTTAGAATGGTCAGAGGATCAGGATGATAGTAATTGACTGAAACAGTACATAGATAATTAGAATGGTCAGAGGATCTGGATGATAGCAATTGACTGAGACAGGACATAGATAATTAGACTGTACAGAGGATCAGGATGATAGTAATTGAATGAAACAGGACATAGATAATTAGACTGGACAGAGGATGTGGATGATAGTAATTGAATGAAACAGGACATAGATAATTAGAATGGTCAGAGGATTAGGATGATTGTAATTGACTGAAACAGGACATAGATAATTAGAATGGTCAGAGGATCAGGATGATAGTAATTGACTGAAACAGTACATAGATATTTAGAATGGTCAGAGGATCAGGATGATAGTAATTGACTGAAACAGGACATAGATAATTAGAATAGACAGAGGATGTGGATGATAATAATTGACTGAAACAGGACATAGATAATTAGAATGGACAGAGGATCAGGATGATAGTAATTGACTGAAACAGGACATAGCTAATTAGAATGGACAGAGGATCAGGATGATAGCAATTGACTGAAACAGGACATAGATAATTAGAATGGACAGAGGATCAGGATGATAGTAATTGACTGAAACAGGACATCGATAATTAGAATGGTCAGAGGATCAGGTTGATAGTAATTGACTGAAACAGGACATCGATAATTAGAATGGACAGAGGATGTGGATGATAGTAATTGAATGAAACAGGACATAAATAATTAGAATGGTCAGAGGATGTGGATGATAATAATTGAATGAAACAGGAAATAGATAATTAGAATGGTCAGAGCATCAGGATGATAGTAGTTGACTGAAACAGGGCACAGATTATTAGAATGGACAGAGGATCAGGATGATAATAATTGACTGAAACAGGACATAGATAATTAGAATAGACAGAGGATCAGGATGATAGTAATTGACTGAAACAGGACATAGATAATTTGAATGGAGAGAGGATCAGGATGACAGTTATTGACTGAAACAGGAAATAGATAATTAGAATAGACAGAGGATCAGGATGACAGTTATTGACTGAAACAGGACATAGATAATTAGAAAGGAAAGAGGATCAGGATGATAGTAATTGACTGAAACAGGACATAGATAATTAGAATAGACAGAGCATCAGCATGATAGAAATTGACTGAAAAAGGACTTCGATAATTAGAATGGACAGAGGATCAAGCTGATAGTAATTGACTGAAACAGGACATAGGTAATTAGAATAGACAGTGGAATAGGATGATAGTAATTGAATGAGACAGTACATAGATAATTAGAATGGTCAGAGGATGAGGATGATAGTAATTGACTGAAACAGGACATATATAATTAGAAAGGACAGAGCATCGGGATGTTTGTAATTGACTGAAACAGGACATAGATAATTAGAAAGGACAGAGGATCAGGATGATAGTAATTGACTGAAACAGTACATAGATAATTAGAATGGTCAGAGGATCAGGAGGATAGTAATTGACTGAAACAGGACATAGATAATTAGAAAGGACAGAGGATCAGGATGATAGTAATTGACTGAAACAGTACATAGATAATTAGAATGGTCAGAGGATCAGGATGATAGTAATTGACTGAAACAGGACATAGATAATTAGAAATGACAGAGGATCAGGATGATAGTAATTGACTGAAACAGTACATAGATAATTAGAATGGTCAGAGGATCAGGATGATAGTAATTGACTGAAACAGGAAATAGATAATTAGACAGAGGGTCAGGATGATAGTAATTGACTGAAAAAGGACACAGATAATTAGAATGGACAGATGATCAGGATGATAGTAATTGAATGAAACAGTACATCGATAATTAGAATGGTCAGAGGATCAGGATGATAGTAACTGACTGAAACAGGGCATAGATAATTAGAAACTACATAGGATCAGGATGATCGTAATTGACTGAAACAGGACATAGTTTATTAGTTTGGACAGAGAATCAGGATGATAGTAATTGACTGAAACAGGACATAGATTATTAGAATTGCCAGAGGATCAGGATGATTGTAATTGACTGAAACAGGACATAGATAATTAGAATGGACAGAGGATCAGGATGATAGTAATTGACTGAAACAGGACATAGATATTTAGAATGGTCAGAGGATCAGGATGATAGTAATTGACTGAAACAGGACATAGATAATTAGAATGGACAGAGGATCAGGATGATAGTAATTGACTGAAACAGGACATAGATAATTAGAATGGTCAGAGGATCAGGATGATAGTAATTGACTGAAATAGGACATAGATAATCAGAATGGACAGAGGATCTGGATGATAGTAATTGACTGAAACAGGACATAGTAAATTAGAATAGACAGAGGATCTGGATGAAAGTAATTGACTGAAACAGGACACAGATAATTAGAATGGTCAGAGGATCAGGATGATAGTAATTGACTGAAACAGGACATCGATAATTAGAATGGACAGAGGATGTGGATGATAGTAATTGAATGAAACAGGACATAGATAATTAGAATGGTCAGTGGATGTGGATGATAGTAATTGAATGAAACAGGACATAGATAATTAGAATGGTCAGAGCATCAGGATGATAGTAGTTGACTGAAACAGGGCTCAGATTATTAGAATGGACAGAGGATCAAGATGATAATAATTGACTGAAACAGGACATAGATAATTAGAATAGACAGAGGATCAGGATGATAGTAATTGACTGAAACAGGACATAGATAATTTGAATGGAGAGAGGATCAGGATGACAGTTATTGACTGAAACAGGAAATAGATAATTAGATTAGACAGAGGATCAGGATGACAGTTATTGACTGAAACAGGACATAGATAATTAGAAAGGAAAGAGGATCAGGATGATAGTAATTGACTGAAACAGGACATAGATAATTAGAATAGACAGAGCATCAGCATGATAGAAATTGACTGAAAAAGGACTTCGATAATTAGAATGGACAGAGGATCAGGCTGATAGTAATTGACTGAAACAGGACATAGGTAATTAGAATAGACATTGGAATAGGATGATAGTAATTGAATGAGACAGTACATAGAAAATTAGAATGGTCAGAGGATCAGGATGATAGTAATTGACTGAAACAGGACATAGTTTATTAGTTTGGACAGAGAATCAGGATGATAGTAATTGACTGAAACAGGACATAGATTATTAGAAAGGTCAGAGGATCAGGATGATAGTAATTGACTGAAACAGGACATAGATATTTAGAATGGTCAGAGGATCAGGATGATAGTAATTGACTGAAACAGGACATAGATAATTAGAATGGACAGAGGATCAGGATGATAGTAATTGACTGAAACAGGACATAGATAATTAGAATGGTCAGAGGATCAGGATGATAGTAATTGACTGAAACAGGACATAGATAATTAGAATGGACAGAGGATCAGGATGATAGTAATTGACTGAAACAGGACATAGATAATTAGAATGGCCAGAGGATCAGGATGATAGTAATTGACTGAAATAGGACATAGATAATCAGAATGGACAGAGGATCTGGATGATAGTAATTGACTGAAACAGGACATAGTAAATTAGAAAGGACAGAGTATCAGGCTGATAGTAAGTGACTGAAACAGACATAGATAATGAGAATGGACAGAGGATCAGGATGATAGTAATTGACTGAAACAGGAAATAGATAATTAGAAAGGATAGAGGATCAGGATGATAGTAAGTGACTGAAACAGGACGTAGATAATAAGAATGGACAGAGGATCAGGATGATAGTAATTGACTGAAACAGGACATAGATAATTAGAAAGGACAGAGGATCAGGATGACAGTAATTGACTGAAACAGGACATAGATACTTAGACAGAGTGTCAGGATGGTAGTAATTGACTGAAACAGGACACAGATAATTAGAATGGACAGAGGATCAGGATGATAGTAATTGACTGAAACAGGACATAGTTTATTGGAATGGACAGAGGATCAGGATGATAGTAATTGAATGAAACAGGACGTAGATAATTAGAATGGACAGAGGATCAGGATGAGAGTAATTGACTGAAACAGGACATAGATAATTAAAGTAGACAGAGGATCAGGATGACAGTAATTGACTGAAACAGGACATAGATTATTAGAATGGTCAGAGGATCAGGATGATTGTAATTGACTGAAACAGGACATAGATAATTAGAATGGACAGAGGATCAGGATGAGAGTAATTGACTGAAACAGGACATAGATAATTAGAATGGACAGAGGATGTGGATGATAATAATTGACTGAAACAGGACATAGATAATTAGAATGGACAGAGGATGTGGATGATAGTAATTGAATGAAACAGGGCATAGATAATTGGAATGGTCAGAGGATCAGGATGATAGTAATTGACTGAAACAGGACATAGATAATTAGAATAGACAGAGTATCAGGATGATAGTAATTGACTGAAACAGGACATAGATAATTAGAATAGACAGAGGATCAGGATGATAGTAATTGACTGAAACAGGACGTAGATAATTAGAATGGTCAGAGGATCAGGATGATAGTAATTGACTGAAACAGGACATAGATAATTAGAATAGACAGAGTATCAGGATGATAGTAATTGACTGAAACAGGACATAGATAATTAGAATAGACAGAGTATCAGGATGATAGTAATTGACTGAAACAGGACATAGATAATTGGAATAGACAGAGGATCAGGATGATAGTAATTGACTGAAACAGGACATAGATAATTAGAATGGACAGAGGATGTGGATGATAATAATTGACTGAAACAGGACATAGATAATTAGAATGGACTGAGGATCAGGATGATAGTAATTGACTGAAACAGTACATAGATAATTAGAATGGTCAGAGGATCAGGATGATAGTAATTGACTGAAACAGGAAATAGATAATTAGAAAGGACAGAGGATCAGGATGATAGTAATTGAATGAAACAGTTCATAGATATGTGAATGGTCAGAGCATCAGGATGATATTAATTGACTGAAACAGGACATAGATAATTAAACAGAGTGTCAGGATGATAGTAATTGACTGAAACAGGACATAGATAATTAGAATGGACAGAGGATCAGGATGATAGTAATTGAATGAAACAGTACATAGATATGTGAATGGTCAGAGCATCAGGATGATAGTAATTGAATGAAACAGGACATAGATAATTAGAATGGACAGAGGATCAGGATGAGAGTAATTGACTGAAACAGGACATAGATAATTAAAGTAGACAGAGGATCAGGATGACAGTAATTGACTGAAACAGGACATAGTTTATTAGAATGGACAAAGAATCAGGATGATTGCAATTGACTGAAACAGGAAATAGATAATTAGAATGGACAGAGGATCAGGATGATATTAATTGACTGAAACAGGACATAGATATTTAGAATGGTCAGAGGATCAGGATGATAGTAATTGACTGAAACAGGACATCGATAATTAGAATGGACAGAGGATCAGGATGATAATAATTGACTGAAACAGGACATATATAATCAGAATGGACAGAGGATCAGGATGATAGTAATTGACTGAAACAGGACATTGATAATTAGAATAGACAGAGGATGTGGATGATAATAATTGACTGAAACAGGACATAGATAATCAGAATGGACAGAGGATCTGGATGAAAGTAATTGACTGAAACAGGACACAGATAATCAGAATGGACAGAGGATCTGGATGACAGTAATTGACTGAAACAGGACATAGATAATTAGAATAGACAGAGGATCAGGATGATAGTAATTGACTGAAACAGGACATAGATAATTAGAATGGACAGAGGATCTGGATGATAGTAATTGACTGAAACAGGACATAGATAATTAGAATAGACAGAGGATCAGGATGATAGTAATTGACTGAAACAGGACAGAGATAATTAGAATGGACAGAGGATCTGGATGATAGTAATTGACTGAAACAGGACATAGATAATTAGAATGGACAGAGGATCTGGATGATAGTAATTGACTGAAACAGGACATAGATAATTAGAATAGACAGAGGATCAGGATGATAGTAATTGACTGAAACAGGACAGAGATAATTAGAATGGACAGAGGATCTGGATGATAGTAACTGACTGAAACAGGACATAGATAATTAGAATTGACAGAGGATCAGGATGATAGTAATTGACTGAAACAGGACATAGATAATTAGAATGGACAGAGGATCTGGATGATAGTAACTGACTGAAACAGGACATAGATAATTAGAATAGACAGAGGATCAGGATGATAGTAATTGACTGAAACAGGACATAGATAATTAGAATGGACAGAGGATCAGGATGATAGTAACTGACTGAAAAAGGACACAGATAATTAGAATGGACAGAGGATCAGGATGATAGTAATTGACTGAAACAGGACATAGATAATTAGAATAGACAGAGGATCTGGATGATAGTAATTGACTGAAACAGGACATAGATAATTAGAATAGACAGAGGATCAGGATGATAGTAATTGACTGAAAAAGGACACAGATAATTAGAATGGACAGAGGATCAGGATGATAGTAATTGACTGAAACAGGACATAGATAATTAGAATAGACAGAGGATCTGGATGATAGTAATTGACTGAAACAGGACATAGATAATTAGAATGGACAGAGGATCAGGATGATAGCAATTGACCGAAAAAGGACACAGATAATTAGAATGGACAGAGGATCAGGATGATAGTAATTGACTGAAACAGGACATAGATAATTAGAATAGACAGAGGATCAGGATGATAGTAATTGACTGAAACAGGACATAGATAATTAGAATAGACAGAGGATCTGGATGATAGTAATTGACTGAAACAGGACATAGATAATTAGAATGGACAGAGGATCAGGATGATAGTAATTGACTGAAACAGGACATAGATAATTAGAATAGACAGAGGATCTGGATGATAGTAATTGACTGAAACAGGACATAGATAATTAGAATAGACAGAGGATCTGGATGATAGTAATTGACTGAAACAGGACATAGATAATTAGAATGGACAGAGGATCAGGATGATAGTAATTGACTGAAACAGGACATAGATAATTAGAATAGACAGAGGATCAGGATGATAGTAATTGACTGAAACAGGACATAGATAATCAGAATGGACAGAGGATCTGGATGATAGTAATTGACTGAAACAGGACATAGAAAATTAGAATAGACAGAGGATCAGGATGATAGTAATTGACTGAAACAGGACATAGATAATTAGAATGGACAGAGGATGTGGATGATAATAATTGACTGAAACAGGACATAGATAATTAGAATGGACAGAGGATCAGGATGATAGTAATTGACTGAAAAAGGACACACATAATTAGAATGGACAGAGGATCAGGATGATAGTAATTGACTGAAACAGGACATAGAAAATTAGAATAGACAGAGGATCAGGATGATAGTAATTGACTGAAAAAGGACATAGATAATTAGAATGGACAGAGGATGTGGATGATAATAATTGACTGAAACAGGACATAGATAATTAGAATGGACAGAGGATCAGGATGATAGTAATTGACTGAAAAAGGACACAGATAATTAGAATGGACAGAGGATCAGGATGATAGTAATTGACTGAAACAGGACATAGATAATTAGAATAGACAGAGGATCTGGATGATAGTAATTGACTGAAACAGGACACAGATAATTAGAATGGACAGAGGATCAGGATGATAGTAATTGACTGAAACAGGACATAGATAATTAGAATAGACAGAGGATCTGGATGATAGTAATTGACTGAAACAGGACATAGATAATTAGAAAGGACAGAGGATCAGGATGATAGTAATTGACTGAAACAGGACATAGATAATTAGAATAAACAGAGGATCAGGATGATAGTAACTGACTGAAACAGGACATAGATAATCAGAATGGACAGAGGATCAGGATGATAGTAATTGACTGAAACAGGACATAGATAATTAGAATAGACAGAGGATCTGGATGATAGTAATTGACTGAAACAGGACATAGATAATCAGAATGGACAGAGGATCAGGATGATAGTAATTAACTGAAACAGGACATAGATAATTAGAATAGACAGAGGATATGGATGATAGTAATTGACTGAAACAGGACATAGATAATTAGAAAAGACAGAGGATCAGGATGATAGTAATTGACTGAAACAGGACATAGATAATTAGAATAGACAGAGGATCAGGATGATAGTAATTGACTGAAACAGGACATAGATAATCAGAATGGACAGAGGATCAGGATGATAGTAATTGACTGAAACAGGTCATAGATAATTAGAATGGACAGAGGATCAGGATGATAGTAATTGACTGACACAGGACATAGATAATTAGAATGGACAGAGGATCTGGATGATAGTATTTGACTGAAACAGGACATAGATAATTAGAATAGACAGACGATCAGGATGATAGTAATTGACTGACACAGGACATAGATAATTAGAATGGACAGAGGATCTGGATGATAGTAATTGACTGAAACAGGACATAGATAATTAGAATAGACAGAGGATCAGGATGATAGTAATTGACTGAAACAGGACATAGGTAATTAGAATAGACAGAGGATCAGGATGATAGTAATTGACTGACACAGGACATAGATAATTAGAATAGACAGAGGATCTGGATGATAGTAATTGACTGACACAGGACATAGATAATTAGAATAGACAGAGGATCAGGATGATAGTAATTGACTGAAACAGGGCATAGATAATTAGAATGGACAGAGGATCTGGATGATAGTAATTGACTGAAACAGGACATAGATAATTAGAATAGACAGAGGATCAGCATGATAGTAATTGACTGAAACAGGACATAGATAATTAGAATAGACAGAGGATCAGGATGATAGTAATTGACTGAAACAGGACATTGATAATTAGAATGGACAGAGGATGTGGATGATAATAATTGACTGAAACAGGACATAGATAATCAGAATGGACAGAGGATCAGGATGATAGTAATTGACGGAAACAGGACATAGATAATTAGAATGGACAGAGGATCAGGATGATAGTAATTGACGGAAACAGGACATAGATAATTAGAATGGACAGAGGATCAGGATGATAGTAATTGACTGAAACAGGACATAGATAATCAGAATGGACAGAGGATCAGGATGATAGTAATTGACTGAAACAGGACATAGATAATTAGAATGGACAGAGGATCAGGATGATAGTAATTGACTGAAACAGGACATAGATAATTAGAATGGACAGAGGATCAGGATGATAGTAATTGACTGAAACAGGACATAGATAATTAGAATAGACAGAGGATCAGGATGATAGTAATTGACGGAAACAGGACATAGATAATTAGAATGGACAGAGGATCAGGATGACAGTAATTGACGGAAACAGGACATAGATAATTAGAATGGACAGAGGATCAGGATGATAGTAATTGACTGAAACAGGACATAGATAATCAGAATGGACAGAGGATCTGGATGATAGTAATTGACTGACACAGGACATAGATAATCAGAAAGGACAGAGGATCTGGATGATAGTAATTGACTGAAACAGGACATAGATAATTAGAATAGACAGAGGATCAGGATGATAGTAATTGACTGACACAGGACATAGATAATCAGAAAGGACAGAGGATCTGGATGTGAGTAATTGACTGAAACAGGACATAGATAATTAGAATAGACAGAGGATCTGGATGATAGTAATTGACTGACACAGGACATAGATAATTAGAATAGACAGAGGATCAGGATGATAGTAATTGACTGCAACAGGACATAGATAATTAGAATAGACAGAGGATCTGGATGATAGTAATTGACTGACACAGGACATTGATAATCAGAATAGACAGAGGATCAGGATGATAGTAATTGACTGAAACAGGACATAGATAATTAGAATAGACAGAGGATCTGGATGATAGTAATTGACTGACACAGGACATAGATAATCAGAATAGACAGAGGATCAGGATGATAGTAATTGACTGAAACAGGACATAGATAATTAGAATGGACAGAGGATCTGGATGATAGTAATTGACTGAAACAGGACATAGATAATTAGAATAGACAGAGGATCAGCATGATAGTAATTGACTGAAACAGGACATAGATAATTAGAATAGACAGAGGATCAGGATGATAGTAATTGACTGAAACAGGACATAGATAATTAGAATGGACAGAGGATCTGGATGATAGTAATTGACTGAAACGGGACATAGATAATTAGAATAGACAGAGGATCTGGATGATAGTAATTGACTGACACAGGACATAGATAATTAGAATAGACAGAGGATCAGGATGATAGTAATTGACTGAAACAGGGCATAGATAATTAGAATGGACAGAGGATCTGGATGATAGTAATTGACTGAAACAGGACATAGATAATTAGAATAGACAGAGGATCAGCATGATAGTAATTGACTGAAACAGGACATAGATAATTAGAATAGACAGAGGATCAGGATGATAGTAATTGACTGAAACAGGACATAGATAATTAGAATGGACAGAGGATCTGGATGATAGTAATTGACTGAAACAGGACATAGATAATTAGAATGGACAGAGGATCAGGATGATAGTAACTGACTGAAACAGGACATGGATAATTAGAATAAACAGAGGATCTGGATGATAGTAATTGACTGAAACAGGACATAGATAATTAGAATAGACAGAGGATCAGGATGATAGTAATTGACTGAAACAGGACATAGATAATTAGAATAGACAGAGGATCTGGATGATAGTAATTGACTGAAACAGGACATAGATAATCAGAATGGACAGAGGATCTGGATGAAAGTAATTGACTGAAACAGGACATAGATAATTAGAATGGACAGATGATCTGGATGATAGTAATTGACTGAAACAGGACATAGATAATTAGAAAGGACAGAGGATCAGGTTGATAGCAATTGACTGAAACAGGACATAGATAATTAGAATGGTCAGAGGATCTGGATGATAGTAATTGACTGAAACAGGACATAGATAATTAGAATAGACAGAGGATCAGGATGATAGTATTTAAATGAAACAGTACATAGATAATTAGAATGGTCAGAGATCAGGATGATAGGAATTGACTGAAACAGGACATAGATAATTAAAGTGGACAGAGGATCTGGATGATAGTAATTGACTGAAACAGGACATAGTTTATTAGTTTGGACAGAGAATCAGGATGATAGTAATTGACTGAAACAGGACATAGATAATTAGAATGGACAGAGGATGTGGATGATAATAATTGACTGAAACAGGACATAGATAATTAGAATGGACAGAGGATCAGGATGATAGTAATTGACTGAAACAGGACACAGACAAGTAGAATGGACAGAGGATCAGGATGATAGTAATTGACTGAAACAGGACATTGATAATTAAAATAGACAGTGGTTCTGGATGACAGTAATTGACTGAAACAGGACATAGATAATTAGAATAGACAGAGGATCTGGATGATAGTAATTGACTGAAACAGGACATAGATTATTAGAATGGACAGAGGATCAGGATGATAGTAATTGACTGAAACAGGACATAGATAATTAGAATGGACAGAGGATCAGGATGATAGTAATTGACGGAAACAGGACATAGATAATTAGAATGGACAGAGGATCAGGATGATAGTAATTGACTGAAACAGGACATAGATAATCAGAATGGACAGAGGATCAGGATGATAGTAATTGACTGAAACAGGACATAGATAATTAGAATAGACAGAGGATCAGGATGATAGTAATTGACTGAAACAGGACATAGATAATTAGAATGGACAGAGGATCAGGATGATAGTAATTGACTGAAACAGGACATAGATAATTAGAATAGACAGAGGATGTGGATGATAATAATTGACTGAAACAGGACATAGATAATCAGAATGGACAGAGGATCAGGATGATATTAATTGACTGAAACAGGACATAGATAATTAGAAAGGACAGAGGATCAGGATGATAGTAAGTGACTGAAACAGGACATAGATAATGAGAATGGACAGAGGATCAGGTTGATAGCAATTGACTGACACAGGACATAGATAATCAGAAAGGACAGAGGATCTGGATGATAGTAATTGACTGAAACAGGACATAGATAATTAGAATAGACAGAGGATCAGGTTGATAGCAATTGACTGACACAGGACATAGATAATCAGAAAGGACAGAGGATCTGGATGATAGTAATTGACTGAAACAGGACATAGATAATTAGAATAGACAGAGGATCAGGATGATAGTAATTGACTGAAACAGGACATAGATAATTAGAATGGACAGAGGATCAGGATGATAGTAACTGACTGAAACAGGACATAGATAATTAGAATAAACAGAGGATCTGGATGATAGTAATTGACTGAAACAGGACATAGATAATTAGAATAGACAGAGGATCAGCATGATAGTAATTGACTGAAACAGGACATAGATAATCAGAATGGACAGAGGATCAGGATGATAGTAATTGACTGAAAGAGGACATAGATAATTAGAATAGACAGAGGATCTGGATGATAGTAATTGACTGAAACAGGACATAGATACTTAGAATAGACAGAGGATCAGGATGATAGTAATTGACTGAAACAGGACATAGATAATCAGAATGGACAGAGGATCTGGATGAAAGTAATTGACTGAAACAGGACATAGATAATTAGAATGGACAGAGGATCAGGATGATAGTAATTGACTGAAACAGTACATAGATAATTAGAATGGTCAGAGGATCTGGATGATAGTAATTGACTGAAACAGGACATAGATAATTAGAATGGTCAGAGGATCTGTATGATAGTAATTGACTGAAACAGGACATAGATAATTAGAAAGGACAGAGGATCAGGATGATAGTAATTGACTGAAACAGGACATAGATAATTAGAATGGTCAGAGGATCTGGATGATAGTAATTGACTGAAACAGGACATAGATAATTAGAATAGACAGAGGATCAGGATGATAGTAATTAAATGAAACAGTACATAGATAATTAGAATGGTCAGAGATCAGGATGATAGTAATTGACTGAAACAGGACATAGATAATTAAAGTGGACAGAGGATCAGGATGATAGTAATTGACTGAAACAGGACATCGATAATTGGAATGGTCAGAGGATCAGGATGATAGTAATTGACTGAAACAGGACATAGTTTATTAGTTTGGACAGAGAATCAGGATGATAGTAATTGACTGAAACAGGACATAGATAATTAGAATGGACAGACTTTGTGGATGATAATAATTGACTGAAACAGGACATAGATAATTAGAATGGACAGAGGATCAGGATGATAGTAATTGACTGAAACAGGACATTGATAATTAGAATGTTCAGAGGATCAGGATGATAGTAATTGACTGAAACAGGACATAGATAATTAGAATAGACAGAGGATCAGGATGATAGTAATTGACTGAAACAGGACACAGACAAGTAGAATGGACAGAGGATCAGGATGATAGTAATTGACTGAAACAGGACATAGATAATTAGAAAGGACAGAGGATGTGGATGATAATAATTGACTGAAACAGGACATAGATAATTAGAATGGACAGAGGATCAGGATGATAGTAATTGACTGAAACAGGACAAAGATAATTAGAAAGGACTGAGGATCAGGATGACAGTAAGTGACTGAAACAGGACATAGATAATAGAATGGACAGAGGATCTGGATGATAGCAATTGACTGAAACAGGACATAGATAATTAGACAGAGGGTCAGGATGATAGTAATTGACTGAAACAGGACATAGATAATTAGAATGGACAGAGGATCAGGATGATAGTAATTGACTGAAACAGGACATAGTTTATTAGAATGGACAGAGAATCAGGATGATAGCAATTGAATGAATCAGTATATAGATAATTAGAATGGACAGGGGATCAGGATGATAGTAATTGACTGAAACAGGACATAGATAATTAGAATGGACAGAGGATGTGGATGATAGTAATTGACTGAAACAGGACATAGTTTATTAGAATGGACAGAGAATAAGGATGATAGCAATTGAATGAAACAGAACATAGATAACTAGAAAGAACAGAGGATCAGGATGATAGTAATTGACTGAAACAGGACATAGTTAATTAGAATAGACAGAGGATCAGGATGATAGTAATTGACTGAAACAGAACATTGATAATCAGAATGGACAGAGGATCAGGATGATAGTAATTGCCTGAAACAGGACATAGATAATTAGAATAGTCAGTGGATCTGGATGATAGTAATTGACTGAAACAGGACATAGATAATTAGAATAGACAGAGGATCAGGATGATAGTAATTGACTGAAACAGGACATAGATAATTAGAATAGACAGAGGATCAGGATGATAGTAATTGACTGAAACAGGACATAGATAATTAGAATAGACAGTGGATCTGGATGATAGTAATTGACTGTAACAGGACATAGATAATTAGAATAGACAGAGGATCAGGATGATAGTAATTGACTGAAACAGGACATAGATAATTAGAATAGACAGAGGATCAGGATGACAGTAATTGACTGAAACAGGACATAGATAATTAGAATAGACAGTGGATCTGGATGACAGTAATTGACTGAAACAGGACATAGATAATTAGAATAGACAGAGGATCAGGATGATAGTAATTGACTGAAACAGGACATTGATAATCAGAATGGACAGAGGATCAGGATGATAGTAATTGACTGAAACAGGACATAGATTATTAGAATGGACAGAGGATGTGGATGATAATAATTGACTGAAACTTGACATAGATAATTAGAATGGTCAGAGGATCTGGATGATAGCAATTGACTGAAACAGGACATAGATAATTAGCATAGACAGAGAATCAGGATGATAGTAATTGACTGAAACAGGACATAGATAATTTGAATGGACAGAGGATGTGGATGATAGTAATTGACTGAAACAGGACATAGATAATTAGAATGGACAGAGGATGTGGATGATAGTAATTAAATGAAACAGTACAGAGATAATTAGAATGGTCAGAGATCATGATGATGGTAATCGACTGAAACAGGACATAGATAATTAGAATGGTCAGAGATCAGGATGATAGTAATTGACTGAAACAGGACATATATAATTAAAGTGGACAGAGGATCAGGATGATAGTAATTGACTGAAACAGGACATCGATAATTGGAATGGTCAGAGGATCAGGATGATAGTAATTGACTGAAACAGGACATAGTTTATTAGTTTGGACAGAGAATCAGGATGATAGTAATTGACTGAAACAGGACATAGATAATTAGAATGGACAGATGATGTGGATGATAATAATTGACTGAAACAGGACATAGATAATTAGAATGGACAGAGGATCAGGATGATAGTAATTGACTGAAACAGGACATAGATAATTAGAAAGGACAGAGGATCAGGATGATAGTAAGTGACTGAAACAGGACATAGATAATGAGAATGGACAGAGGATCAGGTTGATAGTAATTGACTGAAACAGGACATAGATAATTAGAATGTACAGAGGATCAGGATGATAGTAATTGACTGAAACAGTACATAGATAATCAGAATGGACAGAGGATCAGGATGATAGTATGTGACTGAAACAGGACATAGATAATGAGAATGGACAGAGGATCAGGTTGATAGTAATTGACTGAAACAGGACATAGATAATTAGAATGGACAGAGGATCTGGATGATAGCAATTGACTGAAACAGGACATAGATAATTAGACAGAGGGTCAGGATGATAGTAATTGACTGAAACAGGACATAGATAATTAGAATGGACAGAGGATCAGGATGATAGTAATTGACTGAAACAGGACATAGTTTATTAGAATGGACAGAGAATCAGGATGATAGCAATTGAATGAATCAGTATATAGATAATTAGAATGGACAGGGGATCAGGATGATAGTAATTGACTGAAACAGGACATAGATAATTAGAATGGACAGAGGATGTGGATGATAGTAATTGACTGAAACAGGACATAGTTTATTAGAATGGACAGAGAATAAGGATGATAGCAATTGAATGAAACAGAACATAGATAACTAGAAAGAACAGAGGATCAGGATGATAGTAATTGACTGAAACAGGACATAGTTAATTAGAATAGACAGAGGATCAGGATGATAGTAATTGACTGAAACAGAACATTGATAATCAGAATGGACAGAGGATCAGGATGATAGTAATTGCCTGAAACAGGACATAGATAATTAGAATAGTCAGTGGATCTGGATGATAGTAATTGACTGAAACAGGACATAGATAATTAGAATAGACAGAGGATCAGGATGATAGTAATTGACTGAAACAGGACATAGATAATTAGAATAGACAGAGGATCAGGATGATAGTAATTGACTGAAACAGGACATAGATAATTAGAATAGACAGTGGATCTGGATGATAGTAATTGACTGTAACAGGACATAGATAATTAGAATAGACAGAGGATCAGGATGATAGTAATTGACTGAAACAGGACATAGATAATTAGAATAGACAGAGGATCAGGATGACAGTAATTGACTGAAACAGGACATAGATAATTAGAATAGACAGTGGATCTGGATGACAGTAATTGACTGAAACAGGACATAGATAATTAGAATAGACAGAGGATCAGGATGATAGTAATTGACTGAAACAGGACATTGATAATCAGAATGGACAGAGGATCAGGATGATAGTAATTGACTGAAACAGGACATAGATTATTAGAATGGACAGAGGATGTGGATGATAATAATTGACTGAAACTTGACATAGATAATTAGAATGGTCAGAGGATCTGGATGATAGCAATTGACTGAAACAGGACATAGATAATTAGCATAGACAGAGAATCAGGATGATAGTAATTGACTGAAACAGGACATAGATAATTTGAATGGACAGAGGATGTGGATGATAGTAATTGACTGAAACAGGACATAGATAATTAGAATGGACAGAGGATGTGGATGATAGTAATTAAATGAAACAGTACAGAGATAATTAGAATGGTCAGAGATCATGATGATGGTAATCGACTGAAACAGGACATAGATAATTAGAATGGTCAGAGATCAGGATGATAGTAATTGACTGAAACAGGACATATATAATTAAAGTGGACAGAGGATCAGGATGATAGTAATTGACTGAAACAGGACATCGATAATTGGAATGGTCAGAGGATCAGGATGATAGTAATTGACTGAAACAGGACATAGTTTATTAGTTTGGACAGAGAATCAGGATGATAGTAATTGACTGAAACAGGACATAGATAATTAGAATGGACAGATGATGTGGATGATAATAATTGACTGAAACAGGACATAGATAATTAGAATGGACAGAGGATCAGGATGATAGTAATTGACTGAAACAGGACATAGATAATTAGAAAGGACAGAGGATCAGGATGATAGTAAGTGACTGAAACAGGACATAGATAATGAGAATGGACAGAGGATCAGGTTGATAGTAATTGACTGAAACAGGACATAGATAATTAGAATGTACAGAGGATCAGGATGATAGTAATTGACTGAAACAGTACATAGATAATCAGAATGGACAGAGGATCAGGATGATAGTATGTGACTGAAACAGGACATAGATAATGAGAATGGACAGAGGATCAGGTTGATAGTAATTGACTGAAACAGGACATAGATAATTAGAATGTACAGAGGATCAGGATGATTGTAATTGACTGAAACAGTACATAGATAATCAGAATGGACAGAGGATCAGGATGATAGTAAGTGACTGAAACAGGACATAGATAATGAGAATGGACAGAGGATCAGGATGATAGTAATTGACTGAAACAGTACATAGATAATTAGAATAGACAGTGGATCTGGATGACAGTAATTGACTGAAACAGGACATAGATAATTAGAATAGACAGAGGATCAGGATGAAAGTAATTGACTGAAACAGGACATAGATAATCAGAATGGACAGAGGATCTGGATGATAGTAATTGACTGAAACAGGACATAGATAATTATAATAGACAGAGGATCAGGATGATAGTAATTGACTGAAACAGGACATAGATTATTAGAATGGACAGAGGATGTGGATGATAATAATTGACTGAAACTTGACATAGATAATTAGAATGGTCAGAGGATCTGGAAGATAGTAATTGACTGAAACAGGACATAGATAATTAGCATAGACAGAGAATCAGGATGATAGTAATTGACTGAAACAGGACATAGATAATTTGAATGGACAGAGGATGTGGATGATAGTAATTGACTGAAACAGGACATAGATAATTAGAATGGACAGAGGATGTGGATGATAGTAATTAAATGAAACAGTACATAGATAATTAGAATGGTCAGAGATCATGATGATGGTAATCGACTGAAACAGGACATAGATAATTAGAATGGTCAGAGATCAGAATGATAGTAATGGACTGAAACAGGACATAGATAATTAAAGTGGACAGAGGATCAGGATGATAGTAATTGACTGAAACAGGACATCGATAATTGGAATGGTCAGAGGATCAGGATGATAGTAATTGACTGAAACAGGACATAGTTTATTAGTTTGGACAGAGAATCAGGATGATAGTAATTGACTGAAACAGGACATAGATAATTAGAATGGACAGATGATGTGGATGATAATAATTGACTGAAACAGGACATAGATAATTAGAATGGACAGAGGATCAGGATGATAGTAATTGACTGAAACAGGACATAGATAATTAGAAAGGACAGAGGATCAGGATGATAGTAAGTGACTGAAACAGGACATAGATAATGAGAATGGACAGAGGATCAGGTTGATAGTAATTGACTGAAACAGGACATAGATAATTAGAATGTACAGAGGATCAGGATGATAGTAAGTGACTGAAACAGTACATAGATAATCAGAATGGACAGAGGATCAGGATGATAGTATGCGACTGAAACAGGACATAGATAATGAGAATGGACAGAGGATCAGGTTGATAGTAATTGACTGAAACAGGACATAGATAATTAGAATGCACAGAGGATCAGGATGATAGTAATTGACTGAAACAGTACATAGATAATCAGAATGGACAGAGGATCAGGATGATAGTAAGTGACTGAAACAGGACATAGATAATGAGAATGGACAGAGGATCAGGTTGATAGTAATTGACTGAAACAGGACATAGATAATTAGAATGTACAGAGGATCAGGATGGTAGTAATTGACTGAAACAGCACATAGATAATCAGAATGGACAGAGGATCAGGATGATAGTAATTGACTGAAACAGGACATAGGTAATTAGAAAGGACAGAGGATCAGGATGATAGTAAGTGACTGAAACAGGACATAGATAATGAGAATGGACAGAGGATCAGGATGATATTAATTGACTGAAACAGTACATAGATAATCAGAATGGACAGAGGATCAGGATGATAGCAATTGACTGAAACAGGACACAGACAAGTAGAATGGACAGAGGATCAGGATGATAGTAATTGACTGAAACAGGACATCGATAATTAGAATGGACAGAGGATGTGGATGATAATAATTGACTGAAACAGGACATAGATAATTAGAATGGACAGAGGTTCAGGATGATAGTAATTGACTGAAACAGGACATAGATAAGTAGAATGGACAGAGGATGTGGATGATAATAATTGACTGAAACAGGACATAGATAATTAGTATGGACAGAGGATCAGGATGATAGTAATTGACTGAAACAGTACATAGATAATCAGAATGGACAGAGGATCAGGATGATAGTAATTGACTGAAACAGGACATAGATAATTAGAAAGGACAGAGGATGTGGATGATAATAATTGACTGAAACAGGACATAGATAATTAGAATGGACAGAGGATCAGGATGATAGTAATTGACTGAAACAGGACAAAGATAATTAGAAAGGACTGAGGATCAGGATGATAGCAACTGACTGAAACAGGACATAGATAATTAGACAGAGGGTCAGGATGATAGTAATTGACTGAAACAGGACATAGATAATTAGAATGGAAAGAGGATCAGGATGATAGTAATTGACTGAAACAGGACATAGTTTATTAGAATGGACAGAGAATCAGGATGATAGCAATTGAATGAATCAGTATATAGATAACTAGAAAGGACAGAGGATCAGGATGATAGTAATTGACTGAAACAGGACATAGATAATTAGAATAGACAGAGAATCAGGATGATAGTAATTGACTGAAACAGGACGTAGATAATTAGAATGGACAGGGGATCAGGATGATAGTAATTGACTGAAACAGGACATAGATAATTAGAATGGACAGGGGATCAGGATGATAGTAATTGACTGAAACAGGACATAGATAATTAGAATGGACAGAGGATGTGGATGATAGTAATTGACTGAAACAGGACATAGTTTATTAGAATAGACAGTGGAACTGGATGATAGTAATTGACTGAAACAGGACATAGATAATTAGAATAGACAGAGGATAAGGATGATAGTAATTGACTGAAACAGGACATAGATAATTAGAATAGACAGAGGATCAGGATGATAGTAATTGACTGAAACAGGACATAGATAATTAGAATAGACAGTGGATCTGGATGATAGTAATTGACTGTAACAGGACATAGATAATTAGAATAGACAGAGGATCAGGATGATAGTAATTGACTGAAACAGGACATAGATAATTAGAATAGACAGAGGATCAGGATGATAGTAATTGACTGAAACAGTACATAGATAATTAGAATAGACAGTGGATCTGGATGATAGTAATTGACTGAAACAGGACATAGATAATTAGAATAGACAGAGGATCAGGATGATAGTAATTAACTGAAACAGTACATAGATAATTAGAATAGACAGTGGATCTGGATGATAGTAATTGACTGAAACAGGACATAGATAATCAGAATGGACAGAGGATCTGGATGATAGTAATTGACTGAAACAGGACATAGATAATTAGCATAGACAGAGGATCAGGATGATAGTAATTGACTGAAACAGGACATAGATTATTAGAATGGACAGAGGATGTGGATGATAATAATTGACTGAAACTTGACATAGATAATTAGAATGGTCAGAGGATCTGGATGATAGTAATTGACTGAAACAGGACAGAGATAATTAGCATAGACAGAGGATCAGGATGAAAGTAATTGACTGAAACAGGACACAGTTTATTAGAATGGACAGAGAATCAGGATGATAGCAATTGAATGAATCAGTATATAGATAACTAGAAAGGACAGAGGATCAGGATGATAGTAATTGACTGAAACAGGACATAGATAATTAGAATAGACAGAGAATCAGGATGATAGTAATTGACTGAAACAGGACATAGATAATTAGAATGGACAGGGGATCAGGATGATAGTAATTGACTGAAACAGGACATAGATAATTAGAATGGACAGAGGATGTGGATGATAGTAATTGACTGAAACAGGACATAGTTTATTAGAATGGACAGTGGATCTGGATGATAGTAATTGACTGAAACAGGACATAGATAATTAGAAAGAACAGAGGATCAGGATGATAGTAATTGACTGAAACAGGACATAGATAATTAGAATAGACAGAGGATCAGGATGATAGTAATTGACTGAAACAGAACATTGATAATGAGAATGGACAGAGGATCAGGATGATAGTAATTGCCTGAAACAGGACATAGATAATTAGAATAGACAGTGGATCTGGATGATAGTAATTGACTGAAACAGGACATAGATAATTAGAATAGACAGAGGATAAGGATGATAGTAATTGACTGAAACAGGACATAGATAATTAGAATAGACAGAGGATCAGGATGATAGTAATTGACTGAAACAGGACATAGATAATTAGAATAGACAGTGGATCTGGATGATAGTAATTGACTGTAACAGGACATAGATAATTAGAATAGACAGAGGATCAGGATGATAGTAATTGACTGAAACAGGACATAGATAATTAGAATAGACAGAGGATCAGGATGATAGTAATTGACTGAAACAGTACATAGATAATCAGAATGGACAGAGGATCAGGATGATAGTAAGTGACTGAAACAGGACATAGATAATTAGAATAGACAGAGGATCAGGATGATAGTAATTGACTGAAACAGGACATAGATAATCAGAATGGACAGAGGATCTGGATGATAGTAATTGACTGAAACAGGACATAGATAATTAGAATAGACAGAGGATCAGGATGATAGTAATTGACTGAAACAGGACATAGATTATTAGAATGGACAGAGGATGTGGATGAAAATAATTGACTGAAACTTGACATAGATAATTAGAATGGTCAGAGGATCTGGATGATAGTAATTGACTGAAACAGGACATAGATAATTAGCATAGACAGAGAATCAGGATGATAGTAATTGACTGAAACAGGACATAGATAATTTGAATGGACAGATGGTGTGGATGATAGTAATTGACTGAAACAGGACATAGATAATTAGAATGGACAGAGGATGTGGATGATAGTAATTAAATGAAACAGTACATAGATAATTAGAATGGTCAGAGATCATGATGATGGTAATCGACTGAAACAGGACATAGATAATTAGAATGGTCAGAGATCAGAATGATAGTAATTGACTGAAACAGGACATAGATAATTAAAGTGGACAGAGGATCAGGATGATAGTAATTGACTGAAACAGGACATCGATAATTGGAATGGTCAGAGGATCAGGATGATAGTAATTGACTGAAACAGGACATAGTTTATTAGTTTGGACAGAAAATCAGGATGATAGTAATTGACTGAAACAGGACATAGATAATTAGAATGGACAGATGATGTGGATGATAATAATTGACTGAAACAGGACATAGATAATTAGAATGGACAGAGGATCAGGATGATAGTAATTGACTGAAACAGGACATAGATAATTAGAAAGGACAGAGAATCAGGATGATAGTAAGTGACTGAAACAGGACATAGATAATGAGAATGGACAGAGGATCAGGTTGATAGTAATTGACTGAAACAGGACATAGATAATTAGAATGTACAGAGGATCAGGATGATAGTAATTGACTGAAACAGTACATAGATAATCAGAATGGACAGAGGATCAGGATGATAGTATGTGACTCAAACAGGACATAGATAATGAGAATGGACAGAGGATCAGGTTGATAGTAATTGACTGAAACAGGACATAGATAATTAGAATGCACAGAGAATCAGGATGATAGTAATTGACTGAAACAGTACATAGATAATCAGAATGGACAGAGGATCAGGATGATAGTAAGTGACTGAAACAGGACATAGATAATGAGAATGGACAGAGGATCAGGTTGATAGTAATTGACTGAAACAGGACATAGATAATTAGGATGTACAGAGGATCAGGATGATAGTAATTGACTGAAACAGCACATAGATAATCAGAATGGACAGAGGATCAGCATGATAGTAATTGACTGAAACAGGACATAGATAATTAGAAAGGACAGAGGATCAGGATGATAGTAAGTGACTGAAACAGGACATAGATAATGAGAATGGACAGAGGATCAGGATGATATTAATTGACTGAAACAGTACATAGATAATCAGAATGGACAGAGGATCAGGATGATAGCAATTGACTGAAACAGGACACAGACAAGTAGAATGGACAGAGGATCAGGATGATAGTAATTGACTGAAACAGGACATCGATAATTAGAATGGACAGAGGATGTGGATGATAATAATTGACTGAAACAGGACATAGATAATTAGAATGGACAGAGGTTCAGGATGATAGTAATTGACTGAAACAGGACATAGATAAGTAGAATGGACAGAGGATGTGGATGATAATAATTGACTGAAACAGGACATAGATAATTAGTATGGACAGAGGATCAGGATGATAGTAATTGACTGAAACAGTACATAGATAATCAGAATGGACAGAGGATCAGGATGATAGTAATTGACTGAAACAGGACATAGATAATTAGAAAGGACAGAGGATGTGGATGATAATAATTGACTGAAACAGGACATAGATAATTAGAATGGACAGAGGATCAGGATGATAGTAATTGACTGAAACAGGAAAAAGATAATTAGAAAGGACTGAGGATCAGGATGATAGCAACTGACTGAAACAGGACATAGATAATTAGACAGAGGGTCAGGATGATAGTAATTGACTGAAACAGGACATAGATAATTAGAATGGAAAGAGGATCAGGATGATAGTAATTGACTGAAACAGGACATAGTTTATTAGAATGGACAGAGAATCAGGATGATAGCAATTGAATGAATCAGTATATAGATAACTAGAAAGGACAGAGGATCAGGATGATAATAATTGACTGAAACAGGACATAGATAATTAGAATAGACAGAGAATCAGGATGATAGTAATTGACTGAAACAGGACATAGATAATTAGAATGGACAGGGGATCAGGATGATAGTAATTGACTGAAACAGGACATAGATAATTAGAATGGACAGAGGATGTGGATGATAGTAATTGACTGAAAGAGGACATAGTTTATTAGAATGGACAGTGGATCTGGATGATAGTAATTGACTGAAACAGGACATAGATAATTAGAAAGAACAGAGGATCAGGATGATAGTAATTGACTGAAACAGGACATAGATAATTAGAATAGACAGAGGATCAGGATGATAGTAATTGACTGAAACAGAACATTGATAATGAGAATGGACAGAGGATCAGGATGATAGTAATTGCCTGAAACAGGACATAGATAATTAGAATAGACAGTGGATCTGGATGATAGTAATTGACTGAAACAGGACATAGATAATTAGAAGAGACAGAGGATAAGGATGATAGTAATTGACTGAATCAGGACATAGATAATTAGAATAGACAGAGGATCAGGATGATAGTAATTGACTGAAACAGGACATAGATAATTAGAATAGACAGTGGATCTGGATGATAGTAATTGACTGTAACAGGACATAGATAATTAGAATAGACAGAGGATCAGGATGATAGTAATTGACTGAAACAGGACATAGATAATTAGAATAGACAGAGGATCAGGATGATAGTAATTGACTGAAACAGTACATAGATAATTAGAATAGACAGTGGATCTGGATGATAGTAATTGACTGAAACAGGACATAGATAATTAGAATAGACAGAGGATCAGGATGATAGTAATTGACTGAAACAGTACATAGATAATTAGAATAGACAGTGGATCTGGATGATAGTAATTGACTGAAACAGGACATAGATAATCAGAATGGACAGAGGATCTGGATGATAGTAATTGACTGAAACAGGACATAGATAATTAGCATAGACAGAGGATCAGGATGATAGTAATTGACTGAAACAGGACATAGATTATTAGAATGGACAGAGGATGTGGATGATAATAATTTACTGAAACTTGACATAGATAATTAGAATGGTCAGAGGATCTGGATGATAGTAATTGACTGAAACAGGACATAGATAATTAGCATAGACAGAGGATCAGGATGAAAGTAATTGACTGAAACAGGACATAGTTTATTAGAATGGACAGAGAATCAGGATGATAGCAATTGAATGAATCAGTATATAGATAACTAGAAAGGACAGAGGATCAGGATGATAGTAATTGACTGAAACAGGACATAGATAATTAGAATAGACAGAGAATCAGGATGATAGTAATTGACTGAAACAGGACATAGATAATTAGAATGGACAGGGGATCAGGATGATAGTAATTGACTGAAACAGGACATAGATAATTAGAATGGACAGAGGATGTGGATGATAGTAATTGACTGAAACAGGACATAGTTTATTAGAATGGACAGTGGATCTGGATGATAGTAATTGACTGAAACAGGACATAGATAATTAGAAAGAACAGAGGATCAGGATGATAGTAATTGACTGAAACAGGACATAGATAATTAGAATAGACAGAGGATCAGGATGAAAGTAATTGACTGAAACAGAAGATTGATAATGAGAATGGACAGAGGATCAGGATGATAGCAATTGCCTGAAACAGGACATAGATAATTAGAATAGACAGTGGATCTGGATGATAGTAATTGACTGAAACAGGACATAGATAATTAGAATAGACAGAGGATAAGGATGATAGAAATTGACTGAAACAGGACATAGATAATTAGAATAGACAGAGGATCAGGATGATAGTAATTGACTGAAACAGGACATAGATAATTAGAATAGACAGTGGATCTGGATGATAGTAATTGACTGAAACAGTACATAGATAATTAGAATAGACAGTGGATCTGGATGATAGTAATTGACTGAAACAGGACATAGATAATTAGAATAGACAGAGGATCAGGATGATAGTAATTGACTGAAACAGTACATAGATAATTAGAATAGACAGTGGATCTGGATGATAGTAATTGACTGAAACAGGGCATAGATAATCAGAATGGACAGAGGATCTGGATGATAGTAATTGACTGAAACAGGACATAGATAATTAGCATAGACAGAGGATCAGGATGACAGTAATTGACTGAAACAGGACATAGATTATTAGAATGGACAGAGGATGTGGATGATAATAATTGACTGAAACTTGACATAGATAATTAGAATGGTCAGAGGATCTGGATGATAGTA
Source organism: Heterodontus francisci (assembly GCF_036365525.1). Taxonomy (NCBI): domain Eukaryota; kingdom Metazoa; phylum Chordata; class Chondrichthyes; order Heterodontiformes; family Heterodontidae; genus Heterodontus; species Heterodontus francisci. Next base: position 1,245,373 of record NW_027141931.1, read on the forward strand.
ATTGACTGAAACAGGACATAGATAATTAGCATAGACAGAGGATCAGGATGAAAGTAATTGACTGAAACAGGACATAGATAATTAGAATGGACAGAGGATGTGGATGATAGTAATTAAATGAAACAGGACATAGATAATTAGAATGGTCAGAGATCATGATGATGGTAATCGACTGAAACAGGACATAGATAATTAGAATGGTCAGAGATCAGGATGATAGTAATTGACTGAAACAGGACACAGATAATTAAAGTGGACAGAGAATCAGGATGATAGTAATTGACTGAAACAGGACATCGATAATTGGAATGGTCAGAGGATCAGGATGATAGTAATTGACTGAAACAGGACATAGTTTATTAGTTTGGACAGAGAATCAGGATGATAGTAATTGACTGAAACAGGACATAGATAATTAGAATGGACAGATGATGTGGATGATAATAATTGACTGAAACAGGACATAGATAATTAGAATGGACAGAGGATCAGGATGATAGTAATTGACTGAAACAGGACATAGATAATTAGAAAGGACAGAGGATCAGGATGATAGTAAGTGACTGAAACAGGACATAGATTATTAGAATGTACAGAGGATCAGGATGATAGTAATTGACTGAAACAGTACATAGATAATCAGAATGGACAGAGGATCAGGATGATAGTAAGTGACTGAAACAGGACATAGATAATGAGAATGGACAGAGGATCAGGTTGATAGTAATTGACTGAAACAGGACATAGATAATTAGAATGTACAGAGGATCAGGATGATAGTAATTGACTGAAACAGTACATAGATAATCAGAATGGACAGAGGATCAGGATGATAGTAATTGACTGAAACAGGACATAGATAATTAGAAAGGACAGAGGATCAGGATGATAGTAAGTGACTGAAACAGGACATAGATAATGAGAATGGACAGAGGATCAGGTTGATAGTAATTGACTGAAACAGGACATAGATAATTAGAATAGCCAGAGGATCAGGATGATAGCAATTGACTGAAACAGGACACAGACAAGTAGAATGGACAGAGGATCAGGATGATAGTAATTGACTGAAACAGGACATCGATAATTAGAATGGACAGAGGATGTGGATGATAATAATTGACTGAAACAGGACATAGATAATTAGAATGGACAGAGGTTCAGGATGATAGTAATTGACTGAAACAGGACATAGATAATTAGAATGGACAGAGGATGTGGATGATAATAATTGACTGAAACAGGACATAGATAATTAGAATGGACAGAGGATCAGGATGATAGTAATTGACTGAAACAGTACATAGATAATCAGAATGGACAGAGGATCAGGATGATAGTAATTGACTGAAACAGGACATAGATAATTAGAAAGGACAGAGGATCAGGATGATAGTAAGTGACTGAAACAGGACATAGATAATGAGAATGGACAGAGGATCAGGATGATAGTAATTGACCGAAACAGGACACAGACAAGTAGAATGGACAGAGGATCAGGATGATAGTAATTGACTGAAACAGGACATAGATAATTAGAATGGACAGAGGATGTGGATGATAATAATTGACTGAAACAGGACATAGATAATTAGAATAGACAGAGGTTCAGGATGATAGTAATTGACTGAAACAGGACAAAGATAATTAGAAAGGACTGAGGATCAGGATGATAGTAAGTGACTAAAACAGGACATAGATAATAGAATGGACATAGGATCAGGATGATAGCAATTGACTGAAACAGGACATAGATAATTAGAATAGACAGAGGATCAGGATGATAGTAATTGACTGAAACAGGACATAGATAATTAGAATGGACAGAGGATGTGGATGATAATAATTGACTGAAACAGGACATAGATAATTAGAATGGACAGAGGTTCAGGATGATAGTAATTGACTGAAACAGGACAAAGATAATTAGAAAGGACTGAGGATCAGGATGATAGTAAGTGACTAAAACAGGACATAGATAACAGAATGGACATAGGATCAGGATGATAGCAATTGACTGAAACAGGACATAGATAATTAGAATGGTCAGATGATCTGGATTATAGTAATTGACTGAAACAGGGCATAGATAATTAGAATAGACAGAGGATCAGGATGATAGTAATTGACTGAAACAGGACATAGATAATTAGAATGGACAGAGGATGTGGATGATAGTAATTAAATGAAACAGGACATAGATAATTAGAATGGTCAGAGGATCAGGATGATAGTAATTGACTGACACAGGACATAGATAATTAGAATGGACAGAGGATCTGGATGATAGTAATTGACTGACACAGGACATAGATAATTAGAATGGACAGAGGATCTGGATGATAGTAATTGACTGAAACAGGTCATAGATAATTAGAATGGACAGAGGATCAGGATGATAGTAATTGACTGACACAGGACATAGATAATTAGAATGGACAGAGGATCTGGATGATAGTAATTGACTGAAACAGGACATAGATAATCAGAGAGGACAGAGGATCTGGATGATAGTAATTGACTGAAACAGGACATAGATAATTAGAATGGACAGAGGATCTGGATGATATTAATTGACTGAAACAGGACATAGATAATTAGAATAGACAGAGGATCTGGATGATAGTAATTGACTGACACAGGACATAGATAATTAGAATAGACAGAGGATCAGGATGATAGTAATTGACTGAAACAGGGCATAGATAAATAGAATGGACAGAGGATCTGGATGATAGTAATTGACTGAAACAGGACATAGATAATTAGAATAGACAGAGGATCAGGATGATAGTAATTGACTGAAACAGGACATAGATAATTAGAATGGACAGAGGATCTGGATGATAGTAATTGACTGAAACAGGACATAGATAATTAGAATGTACAGAGGATCAGGATGATAGTAACTGACTGAAACAGGACATGGATAATTAGAATAAACAGAGGATCTGGATGATAGTAATTGACTGAAACAGGACATAGATAATTAGAATAGACAGAGGATCAGGATGATAGTAATTGACTGAAACAGGACATAGATAATTAGAATAGACAGAGGATCTGGATGATAGTAATTGACTGAAACAGGACATAGATAATCAGAATGGACAGAGGATCTGGATGAAAGTAATTGACTGAAACAGGACATAGATAATTAGAATGGACAGAGGATCTGGATGATAGTAATTGACTGAAACAGGACATAGATAATTAGAAAGGACAGAGGATCAGGTTGATAGCAATTGACTGAAACAGGACATAGATAATTAGAATGGTCAGAGGATCTGGATGATAGTAATTGACTGAAACAGGACATAGATAATTAGAATAGACAGAGGATCAGGATGATAGTAATTAAATGAAACAGTTCATAGATAATTAGAATGGTCAGAGATCAGGATGATAGGAATTGACTGAAACAGGACATAGATAATTAAAGTGGACAGAGGATCTGGATGATAGTAATTGACTGAAACAGGACATAGTTTATTAGTTTGGACAGAGAATCAGGATGATAGTAATTGACTGAAACAGGACATAGATAATTAGAATGGACAGAGGATGTGGATGATAATAATTGACTGAAACAGGACATAGATAATTAGAATGGACAGAGGATCAGGATGATAGTAATTGACTGAAACAGGACACAGACAAGTAGAATGGACAGAGGATCAGGATGATAGTAATTGACTGAAACAGGACATTGATAATTAAAATAGACAGTCGTTCTGGATGATAGTAATTGACTGAAACAGGACATAGATAATTAGAATAGACAGAGGATCTGGATGATAGTAATTGACTGAAACAGGACACAGATAATTAGAATAGACAGAGGATCAGGATGATAGTAATTGACTGAACCAGGACACAGATAATTAGAATAGACAGAGGATCAGGATGATAGTAATTGACTGAAACAGGACATAGATAATTAGAATGGACAGAGGATCAGGATGATAGTAATTGACGGAAACAGGACATAGATAATTAGAATGGACAGAGGATCAAGATGATAGTAATTGACTGAAACAGGACATAGATAATCAGAATGGACAGAGGATCAGGATGATAGTAATTGACTGAAACAGGACATAGATAATTAGAATAGACAGAGGATCAGGATGATAGTAATTGACTGAAACAGGACATAGATAATTAGAATGGACAGAGGATCAGGATGATAGTAATTGACTGAAACAGGACATAGATAATTAGAATAGACAGAGGATGTGGATGATAATAATTGACTGAAACAGGACATAGATAATCAGAATGGACAGAGGATCAGGATGATATTAATTGACTGAAACAGGACATAGATAATTAGAAAGGACAGAGGATCAGGATGATAGTAAGTGACTGAAACAGGACATAGATAATGAGAATGGACAGAGGATCAGGTTGATAGCAATTGACTGACACAGGACATAGATAATCAGAAAGGACAGAGGATCTGGATGATAGTAATTGACTGAAACAGGACATAGATAATTAGAATAGACAGAGGATCAGGTTGATAGCAATTGACTGACACAGGACATAGATAATCAGAAAGGACAGAGGATCTGGATGATAGTAATTGACTGAAACAGGACATAGATAATTAGAATAGACAGAGGATCAGGATGATAGTAATTGACTGAAACAGGACATAGATAATTAGAATGGAGAGAGGATCAGGATGATAGTAACTGACTGAAACAGGACATAGATAATTAGAATAAACAGAGGATCTGGATGATAGTAATTGACTGAAACAGGACATAGATAATTAGAATAGACAGAGGATCAGCATGATAGTAATTGACTGAAACAGGACATAGATAATCAGAATGGACAGAGGATCAGGATGATAGTAATTGACTGAAAGAGGACATAGATAATTAGAATAGACAGAGGATCTGGATGATAGTAATTGACTGAAACAGGACATAGATAATCAGAATGGACAGAGGATCTGGATGATAGTAATTGACTGAAACAGGACATAGATAATTAGAATAGACAGAGGATCAGGATGATAGTAATTGACTGAAACAGGACATAGAGAATCAGAATGGACAGAGGATCTGGATGAAAGTAATTGACTGAAACAGGACATAGATAATTAGAATGGACAGAGGATCAGGATGATAGTAATTGACTGAAACAGTACATAGATAATTAGAATGGTCAGAGGATCTGGATGATAGTAATTGACTGAAACAGGACATAGATAATTAGAATGGTCAGAGGATCTGTATGATAGTAATTGACTGAAACAGGACATAGATAATTAGAAAGGACAGAGGATCAGGATGATAGTAATTGACTGAAACAGGACATAGATAATTAGAATGGTCAGAGGATCTGGATGATAGTAATTGACTGAAACAGGACATAGATAATTAGAATAGACAGAGGATCAGGATGATAGTAATTAAATGAAACAGTACATAGATAATTAGAATGGTCAGAGATCAGGATGATAGTAATTGACTGAAACAGGACAGAGATAATTAAAGTGGACAGAGGATCAGGATGATAGTAATTGACTGAAACAGGACATCGATAATTGGAATGGTCAGAGGATCAGGATGATAGTAATTGACTGAAACAGGACATAGTTTATTAGTTTGGACAGAGAATCAGGATGATAGTAATTGACTGAAACAGGACATAGATAATTAGAATGGACAGATGATGTGGATGATAATAATTGACTGAAACAGGACATAGATAATTAGAATGGACAGAGGATCAGGATGATAGTAATTGACTGAAACAGGACATAGATAATTAGAAAGGACAGAGGATCAGGATGATAGTAAGTGACTGAAACAGGACATAGATAATGAGAATGGACAGAGGATCAGGTTGATAGTAATTGACTGAAACAGGACATAGATAATTAGAATGTACAGAGGATCAGGATGATAGTAATTGACTGAAACAGTACATAGATAATCAGAATGGACAGAGGATCAGGATGATAGTATGTGACTGAAACAGGACATAGATAATGAGAATGGACAGAGGATCAGGTTGATAGTAATTGACTGAAACAGGACATAGATAATTAGAATGTACAGAGGATCAGGATGATAGTAATTGACTGAAACAGTACATAGATAATCAGAATGGACAGAGGATCAGGATGATAGTAAGTGACTGAAACAGGACATAGATAATGAGAATGGACAGAGGATCAGGATGATAGTAATTGACTGAAACAGTACATAGATAATCAGAATGGACAGAGGATCAGGATGATAGTAAGTGACTGAAACAGGACATAGATAATGAGAATAGACAGAGGATCAGGATGATAGTAATTGACTGAAACAGGACATAGATAATCAGAATGGACAGAGGATCTGGATGATAGTAATTGACTGAAACAGGACATAGATAATTAGAATAGACAGAGGATCAGGATGATAGTAATTGACTGAAACAGGACATAGATTATTAGAATGGACAGAGGATGTGGATGATATTAATTGACTGAAACTTGACATAGATAATTAGAATGGTCAGAGCATCTGGATGATAGTAATTGACTGAAACAGGACATAGATAATTAGCATAGACAGAGAATCAGGATGATAGTAATTGACTGAAACAGGACATAGATAATTTGAATGGACAGAGGATGTGGATGATAGTAATTGACTGAAACAGGACATAGATAATTAGAATGGACAGAGGATGTGGATGATAGTAATTAAATGAAACAGTACATAGATAATTAGAATGGTCAGAGATCATGATGATGGTAATCGACTGAAACAGGACATAGATAATTAGAATGGTCAGAGATCAGAATGATAGTAATTGACTGAAACAGGACATAGATAATTAAAGTGGACAGAGGATCAGGATGATAGTAATTGACTGAAACAGGACATCGATAATTGGAATGGTCAGAGGATCAGGATGATAGTAATTGACTGAAACAGGACATAGTTTATTAGTTTGGATGAGAATCAGGATGATAGTAATTGACTGAAACAGGACATAGATAATTAGAATGGACAGATGATGTGGATGATAATAATTGACTGAAACAGGACATAGATAATTAGAATGGACAGAGGATCAGGATGATAGTAATTGACTGAAACAGGACATAGATAATTAGAAAGGACAGAGGATCAGGATGATAGTAAGTGACTGAAACAGGACATAGATAATGAGAATGGACAGAGGATCAGGTTGATAGTAATTGACTGAAACAGGACATAGATAATTAGAATGTACAGAGGATCAGGATGATAGTAATTGACTGAAACAGTACATAGATAATCAGAATGGACAGAGGATCAGGATGATAGTATGTGACTGAAACAGGACATAGATAATGAGAATGGACAGAGGATCAGGTTGATAGTAATTGACTGAAACAGGACATAGATAATTAGAATGTACAGAGGATCAGGATGATAGTAATTGACTGAAACAGTACATAGATAATCAGAATGGACAGAGGATCAGGATGATAGTAAGTGACTGAAACAGGACATAGATAATGAGAATGGACAGAGGATCAGGTTGATAGTAATTGACTGAAACAGGACATAGATAATTAGAATGTACAGAGGATCAGGATGATAGTAATTGACTGAAACAGCACATAGATAATCAGAATGGACAGAGGATCAGGATGATAGTAATTGACTGAAACAGGACATAGATAATTAGAAAGGACAGAGGATCAGGATGATAGTAATTGACTGAAACAGCACATAGATAATCAGAATGGACAGAGGATCAGGATGATAGTAATTGACTGAAACAGGACATAGATAATTGGAATGGACAGAGGATCAGGATGATAGTAAGTGACTGAAACAGGACATAGATAATGAGAATGGACAGAGGATCAGGATGATATTAATTGACTGAAACAGTACATAGATAATCAGAATGGACAGAGGATCAGGATGATAGCAATTGACTGAAACAGGACACAGACAAGTAGAATAGACAGAGGATCAGGATGATAGTAATTGACTGAAACAGGACATCGATAATTAGAATGGACAGAGGATGTGGATGATAATAATTGACTGAAACAGGACATAGATAATTAGAATGGACAGAGGTTCAGGATGATAGTAATTGACTGAAACAGGACATAGATAAGTAGAATGGACAGAGGATGTGGATGATAATAATTGACTGAAACAGGACATAGATAATTAGTATGGACAGAGGACCAGGATGATAGTAATCGACTGAAACAGTACATAGATAATCAGAATGGACAGAGGATCAGGATGATAGTAATTGACTGAAACAGGACATAGATAATTAGAAAGGACAGAGGATGTGGATGATAATAATTGACTGAAACAGGACATAGATAATTAGAATGGACAGAGGATCAGGATGATAGTAATTGACTGAAACAGGACAAAGATAATTAGAAAGGACTGAGGATCAGGATGATAGCAACTGACTGAAACAGGACATAGATAATTAGACAGAGGGTCAGGATGATAGTAATTGACTGAAACAGGACATAGATAATTAGAATGGAAAGAGGATCAGGATGATAGTAATTGACTGAAAGAGGACATAGTTTATTAGAATGGACAGAGAATCAGGATGACAGCAATTGAATGAATCAGTATATAGATAACTAGAAAGAACAGAGGATCAGGATGATAGTAATTGACTGAAACAGGACATAGATAATTAGAATAGACAGAGGATCAGGATGATAGTAATTGACTGAAACAGAACATTGATAATGAGAATGGACAGAGGATCAGGATGATAGTAATTGCCTGAAACAGGACATAGATAATTAGAATAGACAGTGGATCTGGATGATAGTAATTGACTGAAACAGGACATAGATAATTAGAATAGACAGAGGATAAGGATGATAGTAATTGACTGAAACAGGACATAGATAATTAGAATAGACAGAGGATCAGGATGATAGTAATTGACTGAAACAGGACATAGATAATTAGAATAGACAGTGGATCTGGATGATAGTAATTGACTGTAACAGGACATAGATAATTAGAATAGACAGAGGATCAGGATGATAGTAATTGACTGAAACAGGACATAGATAATTAGAATAGACAGAGGATCAGGATGATAGTAATTGACTGAAACAGTACATAGATAATTAGAATAGACAGTGGATCTGGATGATAGTAATTGACTGAAACAGGACATAGATAATTAGAATAGACAGAGGATCAGGATGATAGTAATTGACTGAAACAGTACATAGATAATTGGAATAGACAGTGGATCTGGATGATAGTAATTGACTGAAACAGGACATAGATAATCAGAATGGACAGAGGATCTGGATGATAGTAATTGACTGAAACAGGACATAGATAATTAGCATAGACAGAGGATCAGGATGATAGTAATTGACTGAAACAGGACATAGATTATTAGAATGGACAGAGGATGTGGATGATAATAATTGACTGAAACTTGACATAGATAATTAGAATGGTCAGAGGATCTGGATGATAGTAATTGACTGAAACAGGACATAGATAATTAGCATAGACAGAGGATCAGGATGAAAGTAATTGACTGAAACAGGACATAGTTTATTAGAATGGACAGAGAATCAGGATGATAGCAATTGAATGAATCAGTATATAGATAACTAGAAAGGACAGAGGATCAGGATGATAGTAATTGACTGAAACAGGACATAGATAATTGGAGTGGACAGAGGATCAGGATGATAGTAATTGACTGAAACAGGACATAGATAATTAGAATGGACAGGGGATCAGGATGATAGTAATTGACTGAAACAGGGCATAGATAATTAGAATGGACAGAGGATGTGGATGATAGTAATTGACTGAAACAGGACATAGTTTATTAGAATGGACAGTGGATCTGGATGATAGTAATTGACTGAAACAGGACATAGATAATTAGAAAGAACAGAGGATCAGGATGATAGTAATTGACTGAAACAGGACATAGATAATTAGAATAGACAGAGGATCAGGATGATAGTAATTGACTGAAACAGAACATTGATAATGAGAATGGACAGAGGATCAGGATGATAGTAATTGCCTGAAACAGGACATAGATAATTAGAATAGACAGTGGATCTGGATGAGAGTAATTGACTGAAACAGGACATAGATAATTAGAATAGACAGAGGATAAGGATGATAGTAATTGACTGAAACAGGACATAGATAATTAGAATAGACAGAGGATCAGGATGATAGTAATTGACTGAAACAGGACATAGATAATTAGAATAGACAGTGGATCTGGATGATAGTAATTGACTGTAACAGGACATAGATAATTAGAATAGACAGAGGATCAGGATGATAGTAATTGACTGAAACAGGACATAGATAATTAGAATAGACAGAGGATCAGGATGATAGTAATTGACTGAAACAGTACATAGATAATTAGAATAGACAGTGGATCTGGATGATAGTAATTGACTGAAACAGGACATAGATAATTAGAATAGACAGAGGATCAGGATGATAGTAATTGACTGAAACAGTACATAGATCATTAGAATAGAGAGTGGATCTGGATGATAGTAATTGACTGAAACAGGACATAGATAATCAGAATGGACAGAGGATCTGGATGATATTAATTGACTGAAACAGGACATAGATAATTAGCATAGGCAGAGGATCAGGATGATAGTAATTGACTGAAACAGGACATAGATTATTAGAATGGACAGAGGATGTGGATGATAATAATTGACTGAAACTTGACATAGATAATTAGAATGGTCAGAGGATCTGGATGATAGTAATTGACTGAAACAGGACATAGATAATTAGCATAGACAGAGGATCAGGATGAAAGTAATTGACTGAAACAGGACATAGATAATTAGAATGGACAGAGGATGTGGATGATAGTAATTAAATGAAACAGTACATAGATAATTAGAATGGTCAGAGATCATGATGATGGTAATCGACTGAAACAGGACATAGATAATTAGAATGGTCAGAGATCAGGATGATAGTAATTGACTGAAACAGGACACAGATAATTAAAGTGGACAGAGAATCAGGATGATAGTAATTGACTGAAACAGGACATCGATAATTGGAATGGTCAGAGGATCAGGATGATAGTAATTGACTGAAACAGGACATAGTTTATTAGTTTGGACAGAGAATCAGGATGATAGTAATTGACTGAAACAGGACATAGATAATTAGAATGGACAGATGATGTGGATGATAATAATTGACTGAAACAGGACATAGATAATTAGAATGGACAGAGGATCATGATGATAGTAATTGACTGAAACAGGACATAGATAATTAGAAAGGACAGAGGATCAGGATGATAGTAAGTGACTGAAACAGGACATAGATCATTAGAATGTACAGAGGATCAGGATGATAGTAATTGACTGAAACAGTACATAGATAATCAGAATGGACAGAGGATCAGGATGATAGTAAGTGACTGAAACAGGACATAGATAATGAGAATGGACAGAGGATCAGGTTGATAGTAATTGACTGAAACAGGACATAGATAATTAGAATGTACAGAGGATCAGGATGATAGTAATTGACTGAAACAGTACATAGATAATCAGAATGGACAGAGGATCAGGATGATAGTAATTGACTGAAACAGGACATAGATAATTAGAAAGGACAGAGGATCAGGATGATAGTAAGTGACTGAAACAGGACATAGATAATGAGAATGGACAGAGGATCAGGTTGATAGTAATTGACTGAAACAGGACATAGATAATTAGAATAGACAGAGGATCAGGATGATAGCAATTGACTGAAACAGGACACAGACAAGTAGAATGGACAGAGGATCAGGATGATAGTAATTGACTGAAACAGGACATCGATAATTAGAATGGACAGAGGATGTGGATGATAATAATTGACTGAAACAGGACATAGATAATTAGAATGGACAGAGGTTCAGGATGATAGTAATTGACTGAAACAGGACATAGATAATTAGAATGGACAGAGGATGTGGATGATAATAATTGACTGAAACAGGACATAGATAATTAGAATGGACAGAGGATCAGGATGATAGTAATTGACTGAAACAGTACATAGATAATCAGAATGGACAGAGGATCAGGATGATAGTAATTGACTGAAACAGGACATAGATAATTAGAAAGGACAGAGGATCAGGATGATAGTAATTGACTGAAACAGGACATAGATAATTAGAATGGACAGAGGATCAGGATGATAGTAAGTGACTGAAACAGGACATAGATAATGAGAATGGACAGAGGATCAGGATGATAGTAATTGACCGAAACAGGACACAGACAAGTAGAATGGACAGAGGATCAGGATGATAGTAATTGACTGAAACAGGACATAGATAATTAGAATGGACAGAGGATGTGGATGATAATAATTGACTGAAACAGGACATAGATAATTAGAATAGACAGAGGTTCAGGATGATAGTAATTGACTGAAACAGGACAAAGATAATTAGAAAGGACTGAGGATCAGGATGATAGTAAGTGACTAAAACAGGACATAGATAATAGAATGGACATAGGATCAGGATGATAGCAATTGACTGAAACAGGACATAGATAATTAGAACAGACAGAGGATCAGGATGATAGTAATTGACTGAAACAGGACATAGATAATTAGAATGGACAGAGGATGTGGATGATAATAATTGACTGAAACAGGACATAGATAATTAGAATGGACAGAGGTTCAGGATGATAGTAATTGACTGAAACAGGACAAAGATAATTAGAAAGGACTGAGGATCAGGATGATAGTAAGTGACTAAAACAGGACATAGATAACAGAATGGACATAGGATCAGGATGATAGCAATTGACTGAAACAGGACATAGATAATTAGAATGGTCAGAGGATCTGGATTATAGTAATTGACTGAAACAGGGCATAGATAATTAGAATAGACAGAGGATCAGGATGATAGTAATTGACTGAAACAGGACATAGATAATTAGAATGGACAGAGGATGTGGATGATAGTAATTAAATGAAACAGGACATAGATAATAGAATGGACATAGGATCAGGATGATATTAATTGACTGAAACAGGACATCGATAATTGGAATTGTCAGAGGATCAGGATGATAGTAATTGACTGAAACAGGACATAGTTTATTAGTTTGGACAGAGAATCAGGATGATAGTAATTGACTGAAACAGGACATAGATAATTAGAATGGACAGAGGATCAGGATGATAGTAATTGACTGAAACAGGACAAAGATAATTAGAAAGGTCTGAGGATCAGGATGATAGTAAGTGACTGAAACAGGACATAGATAATTAGAATGGACAGAGGATCAGGATGATAGTAATTGACTGAAACAGGACATAGATAATTAGAATGGGCGGAGGATCAGGATGATAGTAATTGACTGAAACAGGACAAAGATAATTAGAAAGGACTGAGGATCAGGATGATAGTAAGTGACTGAAACAGGACATAGATAATAGAATGGACAGAGGATCAGGATGATAGTAATTGACTGAAACAGGACATTGATAATTAGAATAGAGAGAGGATGTGGATGATAATAATTGACAGAAACAGGACATAGATAATTAGAATGGGTGGAGGATCAGGATGATAGTAATTGACTGAAACAGGACATAGATAATTAGACAGAGGGTCAGGATGATAGTAATTGACTGAAACAGGACATAGATAACTAGAAAGGACAGAGGATCAGGATGATAGTAATTGACTGAAAGAGGACATAGATAATTAGAATGGACAGAGGATCAGGATGATAGTAATTGACTGAAACAGGACATGGATAGTTTAGCAGAATGGACAGACAGTCAGGATGATAGTAAATGACTGAAACAGGACATGGATAGTTCAGCAGAATGGAAAGACAGTCAGGATGATAGTAATTGACTGAAACAGGGCATTGATAGTTTAGCAGATTGGACAGACAGTCAGGATGATAGTAATTGACTGAAACAGGTCATGGATAGTTTAGCAGAATGGATAGACAGTCAGGATGATAGAAATTGACTGAAACAGGTCATGGATAGTTTAGCAGAATGGACAGACAGTCTGTATGACAGTAATTGTCTGAAGCATGACATGGATAGTTTAGCAGAATGGATAGACAGTCAGGATGATCGTCATTGACTGAAACAGGACATTGATAGTTTAGCAGAATGGACAGACAGTCAGGATGATAGAAAATGACTGAAACAGGACATGGATAGTTTAGCAGAATGGACAGACTGTCAGGATGATAGTAATTGACTGAAACAGGTCTTGGATAGTTTAGCAGAATGGACAGACAGTCAGGATGATAGTAATTGACTGAAACAGGTCATTGATAGTTTAGCAGAATGGACAGACAGTCAGGATGATAGAAATTGACTGAAACAGGACATGGATAGTTTAGCAGAATGGACAGACAGTCAGGATGATAGTAATTGACTGAAACAGGACATGGCTAGTATAGCAGAATGGATAGACAGTCAGGATGATAGTAATTGACTGAAACAGGACATGGATAGTTTAGCAGAATGGACAGACAGTCAGGATGATAGTCATTGACTGAAACAGGACATGGATAGTTTAGCAGAATGGACAGACAGTCAGGATGATAGGAATTGACTGAAACAGGACATAGATTATCAAAATGTACAGAGGATCAACATGATAGTAATTGACTGAAACAGGACATGTATAGTTTAGCAGAATGGATAGACAGTCCGGATGATAGTAATTGACTGAAACAGGACATAGATAATTAGAATGGACAGAGGATCAGGATGATAGTTATTGACGGAAACAGGACATAGATAATTAGAATGGACAGAGGATCAGGATGATAGTAATTGACTGAAACAGGACATGGATAGTTTAGCAGAATGGACAGACAGTCAGGATGATAGTAAATGACTGAAACAGGACATGGATAGTTTAGCAGAATGGAAAGACAGTCAGGATGATAGTAATTGACTGAAACAGGGCATTGATAGTTTAGCAGAATGGACAGACAGTCAGGATGATAGTAATTGACTGAAACAGGTCATTGATAGTTTAGCAGAATGGAAAGACAGTCAGGATGATAGTAATTGACTGAAACAGGGCATTGATAGTTTAGCAGAATGGACAGACAGTCAGGATGATAGTAATGGACTGAAACAGGACATAGATAATTAGAATGGACAGAGGATGAGGATGATAGTAATGGACTGAAACAGGACATAGATAATTAGAATGGACAGAGGATGAGGATGAAAGTAATTGACTGAAACAGGACATAGATAATTTGAATAGACAGAGGATCAGGATGATAGCAATTGACTGAAACAGGACATAGATAATTAGAATGTTCAGAGGATCAGGATGATAGTAATGGACTGAAACAGGACATAGATAATTAGAATGGACAGAGGATGAGGATGATAGTAATCGACTGAAACAGGACATAGATAATTAGAATGGACAGAGGATCAGGATGATAATAATTGACTGAAACAGGACAGAGATAATTAGAATGGACTGAGGATCAGGATGATATCAATTGAATGGAACAGGACCTGGATAACTAGAAAGGACAGAGGATCAGGATGATAGTAATTGACTGAAACAGTACATAAATAATTAGAATGGTCCGAGGATCAGGATGATAGTAATTGACTGAAACAGGGCATTGATAATTAGAAAGGACAGAGGATCAGGATGATAGTAATTGACTGAAACAGGACATAGATAATTAGAATAGACAGAGGATCAGGATGATAGTAATTGACTGAAACAGGGCATTGATAATTAAAAAGGACAGAGGATCAGGATGATAGTAATTGCCTGAAACAGGACATAGATAATTAGAGTGGACAGAGGATCAGGATGACAGTAATTGACTGAAACAGGACATAGATAATTAGAGTGGACAGAGGATCAGGATGATAGTAATTGACTGAAACAGGACATAGATAATTGGAGTGGACAGAGGATCAGGATGATAGTAATTGACTGAAACAGGACATAGATAATTAGAGTGGACAGAGGATCAGGATGATAGTAATTGACTGAAACAGGACATAGATAATTAGACCGGACAGAGGATCAGGATGATAGTAATTGACTGAAACAGGACATAGATAATTAGAGTGGACAGAGGATCAGGATGATAGTAATTGACTGAAGCAGGACATAGATAATTAGAGTGGACAGAGGATCAGGATGATAGTAATTGACTGAAACAGGACATAGATCATTAAAATGGACAGAGGTTCAGGATGATAGTAATTGACTGAAACAGGACATAGATAATTAGAATGGTAAGAGGATCAGGATGATAGTAATTGACTGAAACAGGACATAGATAATTAGAATAGACAGAGGATCAGGATGATAGTAATTGACTGAAACAGGACATTGATAATTAGAAAGGACTTTGGATCAGGATGATAGTAACTGATTGAAACAGGACATTGATAATTAGAAAGGACAGAGGATCAGGATGATAGTAATTGACTGAAACAGGACATAGATAATTAGAAAGGACAGAGGATCAGGATGATAGTAATTGACTGAAACAGGACATTGATAATTAGAGTAGACAGAGGATCAGGATGATAGTAATTGACTGAAACAGGACATAGATAATTAGAATGGACAGAGAGTCAGAATTAGAATTAGAATTAGTACATTACAGCGCAGTACAGGCCCTTCGGCCCTCGATGTTGCGCCGACCTGTGAAACCATCTGACCTACACTATTCCATTTTCATCCATGTGTCCATCCAATGTCCACTTAAATGCCCTTAAAGTTGGCGAATCTACTACTGCTGCAGGCAGGGCGTTCCACGCACTTACTACTCTCTGAGTAAAGAAACTACCTCTCGCATCTGTCCTATATGTATCACCCCTCAACTTGAAGCTATGTCCCCTCGTGTTTGCCTTCACCATCCGAGGGAAAAGACGCTCACTATCCACCCTATCTAACCCTCTGATTATCTTATATGTCTCTATTACGTCACCTCTCCTCCTCCTTCTCTCCAACGAAAACAACCTCAAGTCCCTTAGCCTTTCCTCGTAAGACCTTCCCTCCATCCCAGGCAACATCGTAGTAAATCTCCTCTGCACCCTTTCCATAGCTTCCACATCCTTCCTATAATGTGGTGACCAGAACTGCACGCAATACTCCAGGTGCGGTCTCACCAGAGTTTTGTCCAGCTGCAGCATGACCTCATGGCTCCGAAACTCGACCCCCCTACTAATAAAAGCTAACACACCATATGCCTTCTTAACAGCCCTATTAACCTGGTTAGCAACCTTCAGGGATTTATGCACCTGGACACCAAGATCTCTCTGTTCATCTACACTACCAAGAATCTTCCCATCAGCCCAGTACTCTGCATTCCTGTTACTCCTTCCAAAGTGAATCACCTCACACTTTTCCGCATTAAACTCCATTTGCCATCTCTCAGCCCGGCTCTGCAGCCTATCTATGTCTCTCTGTACCCTACAACATCCTTCGGCACTATCCACAACTCCACCGACCTTAGTGTCATCTGCAAATTTACTAACCCACCCTTCTACACCCTCTTCCAGGTCATTTATAAAAATGACAAAGAGCAGTGGCCCCAAAACAGATCCTTGCGGTACACCACTAGTAACTAAACTCCAGGATGAACATTTGCCATCAACCACCACCCTCTGTCTTCTTTCAGCTGGCCAATTTCTGATCCAAAGCTCTAAATCACCTTCAACCCCATACTTGCGTATTTTCTGCAATAGCCTACCGTGGGGAACCTTATCAAACGCCTTACTGAAATCCATATACACCACATCCACTGCTTTACCCTCATCCACCTGTTTGGTCACCTTCTCGAAAAACTCAATAAGGTTTGTGAGGCACGACATACCCGTCACAAAACCGTGCTGACTATCTCCAATGTACTTATTCTTTTCAAGATGATTATAAATACTGTCTCTTATAACCTTTTCCAACATTTTACCCACAACCGAAGTAAGGCTCACAGGTCTATAATTACCAGGGCTGTCTCTACTCCCCTTCTTGAACAAGGGGACAACATTTGCAATCCTCCAGTCTTCCGGCACTATTCCTGTCGACAATGACGACATAAAGATCAAGGACAAAGGCTCTGCAATCTTCTCCCTAGCTTCCCAGAGAATCCTAGGATAAATCCCATCTTGCCCAGGGGACTTATCTATTTTCACACTTTCCAAAATTGCTAACACCTCCTCCTTGTGAACCTCAATCCCATCGAGCCTCGTATCCTGAATCTCAGTATTCTCAACAACATTTTCTTTCTCTACTGTAAATACTGACGCAAAATATTCATTTAACACTTCCCCTATCTCCTCTGATTCCACACACAACTTCCCACGACTATCCTTGATTGGCCCTAATCTAACTCGAGTCATTCTTTTATTCCTGATATACCTATAGAAAGCCTTAGGGTTTTCCCTGATCCGATCCACCAATGACTTCTCGTGTCCTCTCCTTGCTCTTCTTAGCTCTCCCTTTAGATCCTTCCTGGCTAGCTTGTAACTCTCAAGCGCCCTAATTGAGCCTTCACGTCTCATCCTAACATAAGCCTCTTCTTCCTCTTGACAAGCGCTTCAACTTCTTTAGTAAACCACGACTCCCTCGCACGACTACTTCCTCCCTGCCTCACAGGTACATACTTATCAAGGACACGCAGTAGCTGCTCCTTGAATAAGCTCCACATTTCGATTGTTCCCATCCCCTGCAGTTTCCTTCCCCATCCTACGCATCCTAAATCTTGCCTAATCGCATCATAATTTCCTTTCCCCCAGTTATAATTCTTGCAGGATGATAGTAATTGACTGAAACAGGACATAGATAATTAGAATGGACAGAGGATCAGGATGATAGTAATTGACTGAAACAGGACATAGATAATTAGAATGGACAGAGGATCAGGATGATAGTAATTGACAGAAACAGGACATAAATAATTAGAATGGACAGAGGATCAGGATGATAGTAATTGAATGAAACAGGACATAGATAATTTGAATGGACAGAGGATCAGGATGAAAGTAATTGCCAGAAACAGGACATTGATAATTAGAATGGACAGAGGATCAGGATGATAGTAATTGACTGAAACAGGACATAGATAATTAGAATGGACAGAGGATCAGGATGATAGTAATTGAATGAAACAGGACATAGATAATTTGAATGGACAGAGGAACAGGATGATAGTAATTGACTGAAACAGGACATTGATAGGTTAGCAGAATGGATCGACAGTCAGGATGATAGTAATTGACTGAAACAGGACATGGATAGTTTAGCAGAATGGACAGGCATTCAGGATGATAGTAATTGACTGAAACAGGACATGGCTAGTATAGCAGAATGGATAGACAGTCAGGATGATAGTAATTGACTGAAACAGGACATGGATAGTTTAGCAGAATGGACAGACATTCAGGATGATAGTAATTGAGTGAAACAGGACATGGCTAGTATAGCAGAATGGACAGACAGTCAGGATGATAGTAATTGACTGAAACAGGACATGGATAGTTTAGCAGAATGGACAGGCATTCAGGATGATAGTAATTGACTGAAACAGGACATGGCTAGTATAGCAGAATGGATAGACAGTCAGGATGATAGTAATTGACTGAAACAGGACATGGATAGTTTAGCAGAATGGACAGACAGTCAGGATGATAGTAATTGAGTGAAACAGGACATGGCTAGTATAGCAGAATGGACAGACAGTCAGGATGATAGTAATTGACTGAAACAGGACATGGATAGTTTAGCTGAATGGATAGACAGTCAGGATGATAGTAATTGACTGAAACAGGACATGGATAGTTTAGCAGAATGGACAGACATTCAGGATGATAGTAATTGCCTGAAACAGGACATGGCTAGTATAGCAGAATGGACAGACGGTCAGGATGATAGTAACTGACTGAAACAGGACATGGATAGTTTAACAGAATGGACAGACAGTCAGGATGATAGTAATTGACTGAAACAGGTCATGGATAGTTTCGCTGAATGGATAGACAGTCAGGATGATAGTAAATGACTGAAACAGGTCATGGATAGTTTAGCAGAATGGACAGACAGTCAGGATGATAGTAATTGACTGAAACAGGTCATGGATAGTTTAGCAGAATGGACAGACAGTCAGGATGATAGTAATTGACTGAAACAGGACATGGATAGTTTAGCAGAATGGACAGACAGTCAGGATGATAGTAATTGAGTGAAACAGGACATGGCTAGTATAGCAGAATGGACAGACAGTCAGGATGATAGTAATTGACTGAAACAGGACATGGATAGTTTAGCTGAATGGATAGACAGTCAGGATGATAGTAATTGACTGAAACAGGACATGGATAGTTTAGCAGAATGGACAGACATTCAGGATGATAGTAATTGCCTGAAACAGGACATGGCTAGTATAGCAGAATGGACAGACGGTCAGGATGATAGTAACTGACTGAAACAGGACATGGATAGTTTAGCAGAATGGACAGACAGTCAGGATGATAGTAATTGACTGAAACAGGTCATGGATAGTTTCGCTGAATGGATAGACAGTCAGGAAGATAGTAATTGACTGAAAAAGGACATGGATAGTTTAGCAGAATGGACAGACAGTCAGGATGATAGAAATTGAGTGAAACAGGACATGGCTAGTATAGCAGAATGGACAGACAGTCAGGATGATAGTAATTGACTGAAACAGGACATGGATAGTTTAGCTGAATGGATAGACAGTCAGGATGATAGTAATTGACTGAAACAGGACATGGATAGTTTAGCAGAATGGACAGACATTCAGGATGATAGTAATTGCCTGAAACAGGACATGGCTAGTATAGCAGAATGGACAGACGGTCAGGATGATAGTAACTGACTGAAACAGGACATGGATAGTTTAGCAGAATGGACAGACAGTCAGGATGATAGTAATTGACTGAAACAGGTCATGGATAGTTTCGCTGAATGGATAGACAGTCAGGAAGATAGTAATTGACTGAAACAGGACATGGATAGTTTAGCAGAATGGACAGACAGTCAGGATGATAGTAATTGACTGAAACATGTCATGGATAGTTTAGCAGAATGGATAGACAGTCAGGAAGATAGTAATTGACTGAAACAGGTCATGGATAGTTTCGCAGAATGGATAGACAGTCAGGATGATAGAAATTGACTGAAACAGGACATGGATAGTTTCGCTGAATGGATAGACAGTCAGGAAGATAGTAATTGACTGAAAAAGGACATGGATAGTTTAGCAGAATGGACAGACAGTCAGGATGATAGTAATTGACTGAAACAGGTCATGGATAGTTTCGCTGAATGGATAGACAGTCAGGAAGATAGTAATTGACTGAAAAAGGACATGGATAGTTTAGCAGAATGGACAGACAGTCAGGATGATAGAAATTGAGTGAAACAGGACATGGCTAGTATAGCAGAATGGACAGACAGTCAGGATGATAGTAATTGACTGAAACAGGACATGGATAGTTTAGCTGAATGGATAGACAGTCAGGATGATAGTAATTGACTGAAACAGGACATGGATAGTTTAGCAGAATGGACAGACATTCAGGATGATAGTAATTGCCTGAAACAGGACATGGCTAGTATAGCAGAATGGACAGACGGTCAGGATGATAGTAACTGACTGAAACAGGACATGGATAGTTTAGCAGAATGGACAGACAGTCAGGATGATAGTAATTGACTGAAACAGGTCATGGATAGTTTCGCTGAATGGATAGACAGTCAGGAAGATAGTAATTGACTGAAACAGGACATGGATAGTTTAGCAGAATGGACAGACAGTCAGGATGATAGTAATTGACTGAAACAGGTCATGGATAGTTTAGCAGAATGGATAGACAGTCAGGAAGATAGTAATTGACTGAAACAGGTCATGGATAGTTTAGCAGAATGGACAGACAGTCAGGATGATAGTAATTGACTGAAACAGGTCATGGATAGTTTAGCAGAATGGATAGACAGTCAGGATGATAGAAATTGACTGAAACA
The DNA here is from genome assembly GCF_036365525.1 of Heterodontus francisci. NCBI lineage: Eukaryota > Metazoa > Chordata > Chondrichthyes > Heterodontiformes > Heterodontidae > Heterodontus > Heterodontus francisci. Next base: position 1,267,459 of record NW_027141931.1, read on the forward strand.
GGACATGGATAGTTTAGCAGAATGGATAGACAGTCAGGATGATAGTCATTGACTGAAACAGGACATTGATAGTTTAGCAGAATGGACAAACAGTCAGGATGATCGTCATTGACTGAAACAGGGCATGGATAGTTTAGCAGAATGGACAGACAGTCAGGATGATAGAAATTGACTGAAACAGGACATGGATAGTTTAGCAGAATGGATAGACAGTCGGGATGATAGTCATTGACTGAAACAGGACATGGATAGTTTAGCAGAATTGACAGACAGTCTGTATGACAGTAATTGTCTGAAGCAGGACATGGATAGTTTAGCGGAATGGGTAGACAGTCAGGATGATAGTCATTGACTGAAACAGGACATAGATTATCAAAATGTACAGAGGATCAACATGATAGTAATTGACTGAAACAGGACATGTATAGTTTAGCAGAATGGATAGAGAGTCAGGATGATAGTAATTGACTGAAACAGGACATAGATAATTAGAATGGACAGAGGATCAGGATGATAGTAATTGACGGAAACAGGACATAGATAATTAGAATGGACAGAGGATCAGGATGATAGTAATGGACTGAAACAGGACATAGATAATTAGAATGGACAGAGGATGAGGATGATAGTAATGGACTGAAACAGGACATAGATAATTAGAATGGACAGAGGATGAGGATGAAAGTAATTGACTGAAACAGGACATAGATAATTTGAATAGACAGAGGATCAGGATGATAGCAATTGACTGAAACAGGACATAGATAATTAGAATGTTCAGAGGGTCAGGATGATAGTAATGGACTGAAACAGGACATAGATAATTAGAATGGACAGAGGATGAGGATGATAGTAATTGACTGAAACAGGACATAGATAATTTGAATAGACAGAGGATCAGGATGATAGCAATTGACTGAAACAGGACATAGATAATTAGAGTGGACAGAGGATCAGGATGATAGTAATTGACTGAAACAGGACATAGATAATTAGAGTGGACAGAGGATCAGGATGATAGTAATTGACTGAAACAGGACATCGATAATTAAAATGGACAGAGGTTCAGGATGATAGTAATTGACTGAAACAGGACATAGATAATTAGAATGGTCAGAGGATCAGGATGGTAGTAATTGACTGAAACAGGACATAGATAATTAGAATAGACAGAGGATCAGGATGATAGTAATTGACTGAAACAGGACATTGATAATTAGAATGGACAGAGGATCAGGATGATAGTATTTGACTGAAACAGGACATTGATAATTAGAATAGACAGAGGATCAGGATGATAGTAATTGACTGAAACAGGACATAGACAATTAGAAAGGACATTGGATCAGGATGATAGTAATTGATTGAAACAGGACATTGATAATTAGAAAGGACAGAGTATCAGGATGATAGTAATTGACTGAAACAGGACATAGATAATTAGAAAGGACAGAGGATCAGGGTGATAGTAATTGACTGAAACAGGACATAGATAATTAGAATGGACAGAGGATGAGGATGAAAGTAATCGACTGAAACAGGACATAGATAATTTGAATAGACAGAGGATCAGGATGATAGCAATTGACTGAAACAGGACATAGATAATTAGAATGTTCAGAGGGTCAGGATGATAGTAATGGACTGAAACAGGACATAGATAATTAGAATGGACAGAGGATGAGGATGATAGTAATTGACTGAAACAGGACATAGATAATTTGAATAGACAGAGGATCAGGATGATAGTAATTGACTGAAACAGGACATAGATAATTAGAGTGGACAGAGGATCAGGATGATAGTAATTGACTGAAACAGGACATAGATAATTAGAGTGGACAGAGGATCAGGATGATAGTAATTGACTGAAACAGGACATCGATAATTAAAATGGACAGAGGTTCAGGATGATAGTAATTGACTGAAACAGGACATAGATAATTAGAATGGTCAGAGGATCAGGATGGTAGTAATTGACTGAAACAGGACATAGATAATTAGAATGGACAGAGGATGAGGATGATAGTAATTGACTGAAACAGGACATAGATAATTTGAATAGACAGAGGATCAGGATGATAGTAATTGACTGAAACAGGACATAGATAATTAGAGTGGACAGAGGATCAGGATGATAGTAATTGACTGAAACAGGACATAGATAATTAGAGTGGACAGAGGATCAGGATGATAGTAATTGACTGAAACAGGACATCGATAATTAAAATGGACAGAGGTTCAGGATGATAGTAATTGACTGAAACAGGACATAGATAATTAGAATGGTCAGAGGATCAGGATGGTAGTAATTGACTGAAACAGGACATAGATAATTAGAATAGACAGAGGGTCAGGATGATAGTAATTGACTGAAACAGGACATTGATAATTAGAATGGACAGAGGATCAGGATGATAGTATTTGACTGAAACAGGACATTGATAATTAGAATAGACAGAGGATCAGGATGATAGTAATTGACTGAAACAGGACATAGATAATTAGAAAGGACATTGGATCAGGATGATAGTAATTGATTGAAACAGGACATTGATAATTAGAAAGGACAGAGTATCAGGATGATAGTAATTGACTGAAACAGGACATAGATAATTAGAAAGGACAGAGGATCAGGGTGATAGTAATTGACTGAAACAGGACATTGATAATTAGAGTAGACAGAGGATCAGGATGATAGTAATTGACTGAAACAGGACATAGATAATTAGAATGGACAGAGAGTCAGAATTAGAATTAGAATTAGTACATTACAGCGCAGTACAGGCCCTTCGGCCCTCGATGTTGCGCCGACCTGTGAAACCATCTGACCTACACTATTCCATTTTCATCCATATGTCTATCAAATGACTACTTAAATGCCCTTAAAGTTGGCGAGTCTACTGCTGTTGCAGGCGGGGCGTTCCTTAAACTACCTCTGACATCTGTCCTATATCTATCACCCCTCAACTTAAAACTTCTGCATTCATCTTAAGAAAACCACTAGGACCATCTGGTACAAACTGGAACCTGCCAGAGGGAAGGACATTCACGTAGAGAAAGGTAAAAAAAAACAATGGAAACACAAAATTCAGCCTGAAGCTGAAAAATTGAATCCGCCGTATGGTTGCCAGTAGAACAGGACACGGGACCCTTTCCGTATAGGTGATGACGTTTAGCTATATGAAATTACATGAACGAATAGGTTTGAAAACATGTTTTCTATTCAGTGTATCACATTATTCACAATATTATTGATATGTTACATACAATCAATGGTTAACGTTATATGACAACGATGCAAGAATCTTTAGCGTTGACCTTAAATGCTCTGAAGCCAACAAAGGGAAGGGTTAATCAGATTGACATGACTTGTGCTAAAGTAGCACTGCTAATGATATTTATTTCATTGAAGCAATGCTGCATGAACACATTGTTTGCTGATCGGGAATGTGATCCTAAATTGATATTTTTCAAGTAGTTTGAAGTATACAACAATTCTAAGGTTGTAACGACCTGCTTAATGAGAAAACGTGGATAAGAAAGGTTACTAACGTCAGCAGGTCAGACACAGACCAGTAAAAAAGGCCGATTGCACCAAATGAAGAGAGAATGATATCATTCCTAACAATGCAGGCTGTTAGTCCTTAGTTGGGATAAACAGCTGCCTGATAAAGAGCACATTCTGGAACAGGAAATCAGAGAGTGCACAACAAGTGAAGAGACTTAGAAACATAAATGTTATCAGGTATTACATTTTCAGTAATTGTAACTGGGATCTGTAACTACCAGGGCAGAATGTAACAAACAAGTGTTTAGCGATGCACAAGAGGAAATAACTTTGAATGTCATAAAAATGTCAGAATTGTCACATCGAAGAAGTAAGGGAAGATATAAAAACTGGGTATTGGAACAGATGTTTGGGAATTTGATTAATGTTTGACCAACGCAAGTTAGGCCACAATTGGAGTGCTGAGTATAGTTCTTGTCATCACACTATAGAAAGGATGTGATTGCACTGGAGAGGATGCAGAGTTGATTCACCAGGATGTTGCCTGGGCTGGAGCATTTCAGCTATGAAGAGAGATTGGATAGGCTAGGGTTGTTTTCCTTAGAACAGAGAATTCTGAAGGGGGGCCCAAGGGGTGGTTGGAATCTGGAACACAATGCTTGAAGGGATGGTAGAGGCAGAACGCCTCACAACATTTAAGAAATATTTAGATGAGCACTTGAAACGCCGTAGCACACAAGGCTACATACCAAGTGCCGGAAAATGGGATTAGAATAAAGAGGTGCTTGATGGCCAGCACAGCCAAGATGGGCCGAAGGGCATACTTCTGTGCTGTATAACGCTATGACTCTATGACTCAATCTGTATACCAAGGTCAGAACTTTAATGTGTTTGAGATCTCCAGCTGCAACAAGGAGGATTTGTTCTCAGTGTCACTGTTAAGTATCTGTTTAATTGCTGTGTGGTTATCCAATCAGTGACATCTGGCATTCAATGTTGCAAACTCTTTATTGGAGGAGTAACTTATAAGAACACAGATATTTACCCTCCTCGAAAAATATCCCTTAATCTACTCTCATGCTCACTTATTTGGTCGCTTGTCATAACCTTTCCTAATGTTCACCGACACTGCATCCATTGCATTTCTCCTAAATACCGCGTTCATTACCTCCTCTGCTATCACAGGATCACGGTTGACTTAAGGGCAGGACTGACAGCTTAATACTACAGGGTATGGAATCGTCAGGTGTGACAGAGGGGAGTGTAAAAGAGGAGGTTGCATTGCACTGTTGATCAAGGATTCTATTGTTGCAGTAAGGAGGAATGATATCTTAGAAGATTACTCAAATGAGGCCATATGGGTAGAACTTTAAAACAAAAAGGGGAAAATCACTTTGCTGGGAGTGTACTCCAGATAGTCAAGGGGAGATAGAAGAGCAGATATGTCGGCAAATCTCTGGGTCACTGCAATTCACTCCCTTGCTCTCACCCCTCAGTCCCTTACGGACTCGATTCGCCACTAAAATCTGTTTGACTGTTTGAGTGTTGAGGAACAGAATTAAATTGGGTGGGAGTAATGGTGTTAAAACTGCATCAAACCAATCAAATCCCATCCAACCAGGGTACGGAGTGCAGCAGTTACAAGTTGGACAGGTTAGAGTGAGTGGGGTGCGGGGGGGGGGGCCGAGAGAAATTGAGATGACCAATGTCTCGCCGACAGTTTTCAATTAAAAGATTAAGAGCGGGTAAGAGGCCAGAGGGAGCTGTCCAAGTAGAGGGAGAATGCTGCAGGCGGGTGAATGGGTCTGCTGATCTGGGTGTATTCACTGTACACTCTGACCTCCCGCTCTCTCTGACACTGAATGTTCTGTTCTCAGTAAAGGATTCAGTTTTCTACCCTTACACCCCCACCGCATCAAATTTCACGCTCGGTATGACGTTGAGCTCTTCTTCCATCGCCTCTGCCTCCGGGCTCACGTCTTTGACCAGGAGCCCTCCCCCCGTCACTCTAACTTGTCACCCTCTGAACATGCCGCACTTCATACTCTCAGGTCGAACCCAGACATTGTCATCAAACCTGCAGACAAGGGTGGTGCTGTTGTTGTATGGCGTACCGACCTCTACCTTGTAGAGGCTCAGCGCCAACTCTCAGACACGCCTTCCTACTTCCCCCTGGTCCATGACGTCACCACCAAATATCTAGCTACTGTCCACAAGACTGTCACTGACCTCATCGCCTCTGGAGATCTCCCCTCCACAGCTTCCAACCTCTTAGTTCTGAACCCCTGGACAGCCCGCTTCTATGCCTTTCCCAGATCCACAAACAGGACTGTCCAAGCAGCCCCATTGTTTCAGCCTGTTCCTGCCCCACTGAACTTATTTATTCCTATCTTGACTCTACCTTTTCTTCGTTGGTCCAGTCTCTTCCCACCTACATCCTTGACAGTTCAGGCGCCCCACGTCATTTTGACAATTTCCAGTTTCCTGGCCCCAACCGCCTCCTCTTCTCTCTGGACATCCAATCTCTCTACACCTCCAACACCTACCAGGACTGTTTAAGGGCTCTTCGCTTCTTCCTTGAGCAGAGGCCAACCAGTCCCTATCCACCGCCACCTTCCTCCACCTGGCCGAACTTGTTATCACATTAAACAATATCTCCTTCAACTCGACTCACTTCCTTCAAGTAAAAGGTGTTGCTATGGGTACCCGCATGGGTCCGAGATATGCTTGCCTTTTTATGCGACATGTCGAACATTCTTTGTTCCAGTCCTACTCAGGCTCCCTCCCCAAACTGTTTTACCTGTACATTGATGAGTATATCGGTGCCGTTTCCTGCTCCCGCCCCGAACTGGAAAACTTTATCAAATTTGCTTCTAATTCCCACCCTCCTCTCAACTTTACATGGCCCATTTCCGACACATCCCTTCCCTTCCTCGACATCCCTGTCTCCATCTCTGGGGATAGGCTTTCTACTAATATTCATTATAAGTCCACCGACTCCCACAGCTACCTCGACTACACTTCTTCACACCCTAAATCCTCTAAGGACTCCATTCCATTCTCCCAATTTCTCCATCTCCGACGCATCTGCTCTGATGATGCTGCCTTCCATGACAGCTCATCTGATATGTCCTCCTTTTTCTCAATAGAGTATTCCCCTCCCCCCACTGCTGTTGACAAGGCCCTCAACCGTGCCCGGACCATCTCCCACACCTCTACCCTCACCCCTTCCCCGCCCTACCAGAACTGCGACAGGGTTCCCCTTGTCCTCACTTTCCACCCCATCAGCCTCCATATCCAAAAGATCATCCTCCGTTATTTCTGCCACCTCCAGCATGATGCCACTACCAAATGCATCTTCCCCTCCTTTCCCCTGTCAGCATTCTGAAGGGATTATTCCCTCTGTGACACCCTTGTCCACTCCTCCATTACCCCCACCATCTCTTCCTCTGCCCACTGCACCATATCCTGCAATCGCAGGAGGTGTATTACCTCCTCTCTCCTCACTATCCAAGCCCCCAAACATTCGTTTCACTGAAGCAGCGATTTACTTGTACTTCTTTTATGTGGTATACTTTATTTGCTGCTCACAATGTGGTCTCCTGTACATTGGGGAGACAAAACGCAGATTGGGTGACCGCTTTGTGCAACACCTCCTCTCAGTCCAAACGCATGACCCTGAGTTTCCGGTTGATGACCATTTCAACACACACCACTGCTCTCAGGCTCACATCTGTGTCCTGGGATTGCTGCAACGTTCCAGTTAACATCCGCGCGTGCTCGAGGAACAGCATCTCATTTACCAATTACGAACGCTACAGCCTGCCAGACTGAACACTGAGTTCAATAATTTCAGAGCATGACTGGCCCCCCATTTTACTTTTATTTTTAGCTATTTTTCTTTATTTCTTTATTGCATTTCTTTTATTTTAGCTTGTTCAGTTTGTTTTTACTGTGCTTACCCACTTTTTTCATGTTTGAGCTTGCAACCATTCAGTTTTCAGTCCATTAACACCCTATCTGTACCAATGCTTTGACTTTCAGCACACCATTAACATATAGTTTGCCTTTGCTCCTTGACCTTCTGGCCAGCTGTTCCATGACCTTGTCCTATCAGTACCATGCCCCCACCCCGCGCTAACTTGCTTAAAATCTTTTCCATTTCTTGTATCTGCCAGTGCTAAAGAAATGGGTGGCACAGTGGCCCAGTGGTGAGTACCACAGCTTCCCAGCTCTGGCGACCCGGGTTCCATTCTGGGTACTGCCTGTGCGGAGTTTACAAGTTCTCCCTGTGACTGTGTGGAGTTTTGCCGGGTGCTCCAGTTTCCACCCACAGCCAAAGACTTGCAGGTTGATAGGAAAATTGGCTATTGTAATTGCCCCTCGTGTAGGTAGGTGGTGGAGAATGTGGGATTACTGCAGGGTTTGTATAAATGGGTGGTTGTTGGTCGGCACAGACTCGGTGAGCTGAAGGGCCTGTTACAGTGCTGTATCTCTCAATAAATAAATAAAGTGTCACTGACCTGAAACATTAACTCTGCTTCTTTATCAGCAGGTAATGCCAGTTCCGTTATCCGAATCACCTTCAGTATAGCTTGGTGTAGTCAGTAAATAAATGGGCGAGAATGCAGCTACCACCTAAATCTATATATTAGTCCTTATAACTGTAATAAGCAATGTATAAATATGATGTAGTGTCAATAACGGAAATATTGCTTCTAAATGGCGAGAACTGACCGCTTAATACAAAAGGATATAAAGTGTTCAGAAAAGGTAGAGAAGGAAAGAGGGGAGGTACAGCTACTTGAAAGAAAATAAGTGGCAAAACAGTGGTTGGCATTCAAAAGTGAGATATTGCAGGCATAGTATAGGCATGTCCCTACCAAGCGACTGCCAAATCTAGAGCCCACTGGTTATTTCGAAGCTTACAGGGTAAGCTAATGCTGAAAGCTTATGGCGATCATAAAGATATTAATACTTTAGAAATCCTAGAGCAGTACAGAATGTGCAGCAGTGAAGTAAAAAGGGAAATTAGAAAAGCAAAGAGAGAAGATGAAAATTGTCAGGTAAAATTTAGGAAAACCCGAAAATGTTTTATCAGTATATTAAGAATAAGAGTACAATTAATGAAAGGGTTGGGCCTATCAGAGATGGGCAAGGGAACTTAGGCGTGAGTGCAGGAGAAGTGGGCAGCGTTCTCAATGGGTTTGTTTGTCTGTGTCATCACAAAGGAGCGGGTTCATGGAGACATTTCAGTTAAAGAGGAGGGGTGTGCAATATTAGATACGATAAGAATAATGTGAGAGGCAGTACCAGAGTGTCTGACATCCTTGAAAATGGATAAATCGCCAGAGTCGGATGGATTGCATCTCAGGTAGTTAAACGAAGCCAGGGAGGAAACCTTGGATGCGATTGAGGGTCATCTTCAAATCCGCACTAGATTCAGGCAAGGTACAAGACGATTGGAGGTCTGCAAACGTTGCACCATTGTTTAAAAAGGGTATGAGGGACGGGGCAAATAATGATAGGCTGGTCAGTCTGTCCTCAGTGTCTGGTAAATTGTCAGAATAAGTTCAGAGAATCAGAATAAACTGCCACTTAGAAAGGCACGGATTAATCAGGGATAGTCAGCATGGATTTGCAAATGGAATGTCATGTCTTACGAACTTAATTTAGCATTTACAGGCAGTAACAAGCAAGATTGATGAGGGTCGTGCAGTGGATGTGGACTACATGGATTTTAGTAAGGAATTTGACAAGGTCCCACATGGTAGACTGATCAGTAATGTGAAAGCCCATGGGCAGGTTGGGTCCAGAATTGGCGCAGGGGCAGGAAACAAAGAGTAGCAGTCGACAGATGTTTTTGTGAATGGAAAGGTGTTTCTAGTGGCATTCTACAGGGCTCAGTTTGGGTCCCTTGCTCTTTGTGGTATATATTAATGATTTGGACTTAAATGTGGGCAATTTGCAGATAACACGAACATTAGCTGTGTAGTTGATAGTGAACAGGATAGTCATAGACTCCAGAATGATATCAATGGTTTGGTTGCGTGTGCGGATAAGTGGCGAATGGAATCCAATCCAGAAAAGTGTGAGGTAATGCATTTGGGGAAGGAAAATAAAACGAGGGACACGAGAAGTCATTGGCGGATAGGATCAGGGAAAACCCTAAGGCTTTCTATAGGTATATCAGAAATACAAGAATGACTGGAGTTAGATTAGGGCCAATCAAGGATAGTAGTGGGAAATTGTGTGTGGAATCAGAGGAGATAGGGGAAGCGTTGAATGAATATTTTTCGTCAGTATTTACAGTAGAGAAAGAAAATGTTGTCGAGGAGAATACTGAGATTCAGACGACTAGGCTAGATGGGATTGCGGTTCACAAGGAGGAGGTGTTAGCAATTTTGGAACGTGTGAAAATAGATAAGTCCCCTGGGCCAGATGAGATTTATCCCAGGATTCTCTGCGAAGCCAGGGAGGAGATTGCAGAGCCTTTGTCCTTGACCTTTATGTCGTCATTGTCGACAGGAATAGTGCTGGAATACTGGAGGAAAGCAAATGCTGTCCCCTTGTTCAAGAAGGGGAGTAGAGACAGCCCTGGTAATTATAGACCTGTGAGCCTTACTTCGGTAAAATGTTGGAAAAGGTGATAAGAGACAGGATTTATAATCATCTTGAAAAGAATAAGTTCATTAGCGATAGTGAGCACGGTTTTCTGAAGGGTAGGTCGTGCTTCAGAAACGTTATTGAGTTTTTCGAGAAGGTGACCAAACAGGTGGATGAGGGTAAAGCAGTGGATGTGGTGTATATGGATTTCAGTAAGGTGTTTGATAAGGTTCCCCACGGTAGGCTATTGCAGAAAATACAGAAGTATGGGGTTGAAGGTGATTTAGAGCTTTGGATCAGAAATTGACTAGCTGAAAGAAGACAGAGGGTGGTTGTTGATGGCAAATGTTCATCCTGGAGTTTAGTTACTAGTGGTGTACCGCAAGGATCTGTTTTGGGGCCGCTGCTGTTTGTCATTTTTATAAATGACCTGGAAGAGGGTGCAGAAGAGTGGGTTAGGTACATTTGCGGATGACACGAAGGTCGGTGGAGTTCTGGATAGCGCCGAAGGATGTTGTCGGGTACAGAGGGACATAGATAGGCTGCAGAGCTGGGCTGAGAGATAGCAACTGGAGTTTAATGCGGAAAAGTGTGAGGTGATTCACTTTGGAAGGAGTAACAGGAATGCAGAGTACTAGGCTAATGGGAAGATTCTTGGTAGTGTAGATGAACAGAGAGATCTTGGTGTCCAGGTACATAAATCCCTGAAAGTTGCTACCCAGGTTAATATGGCTGTGAAGAAGGCATATGGTGTGTTAGCTTTTATTAGTAGGGGGATCGAGTTTCGGAGCCACGCGGTCATGCTGCAGCTGTACAAAACTCTGGTGAGACCGCACCTGGAGTATTGCATGCAGTTCTGGTCACCGCATTATAGGAAGGATGTGGAAGCTTTGGAAAGGGTGCAGAGGAGATTTACTAGGATGTTGCCTGGTATGGAGGTAAGGTCTTATGAGGAAAGGCTGAGGGACTTGAGGTTGTTTTCGTTGGAGAGAAGGAGGAGGAGAGGTGACTTAATAGAGACATATAAGATAATCAGAGGGTTAGATAGGGTGGATAGTGAGAGTCTTTTTCCTCGGATGGTGATGGCAAACACGAGGGGACATACCTTTAAGTTGAGGGGTGATAGATATCGGACAGATGTTAGAGGTAGTTTCTTTACTCAGAGAGTAGTAGGGGCGTGGAACGCACTGCCTGCTACAGTAGTAGACTCGCCAACTTTAAGGGCATTTAAGTGGTCATTGGATAGACATATGGATGAAAATGGAATAGTTTTGGTCAGATGGTTTCACAGGTCGCTGCAACATCGAGGGCCGAAGGGCCTGTACTGCGCTGTAATGTTCTAATTCTAATTCTAATTCTAAAGAGCAAAAGAATAACTAAGGAAAGAGTAGGGCAAATTAGAGACCAAAAGGGTAACATGTGTGTGGAGGTGGAACTCCTGGGAATTAGTCTTAATGAATACTTTGTGTCTGTCTTCACAAAAGAGAGGCACAAGGCGGGCATTATACTGAGACTGAGAGAGAGGGAGAGACAGAAGTAGAGAGAAATAGCAGATAGAGAGAGAATAAGATTGAGATGGAGAAATGGGAAGGCTCACACAACTGAATAGCTGCTTCAATGTCTACTCAGAATTCAGAAGGAGATCTCCAATGTGCAGTTACTGGGTCCCTGTGGAGATGGCTTTGATGCCTATGTCCACTGATACACATCTGGGAATGTTAGCACTATTTAAAAGCCTAATTCCAGGCCATTGGTGCCAATGGTGTGATGGTTTTCTGTTTCAAAAAATATGTCCAGGCCAGGGTTCCCTCGGGAATCCAGTCTCCCAAACCCTCCCACCAGCCTTGTAACGACTCATGGATTCATGTCTAAAGGAACTGGTCAATGGTTCTGGTAGAGTTTTTCTCTTTGCTGACGGGTTAATCAAGCAGATGGGATCCTGGGCTTTACACACAGGGGTACAGAGCACAAAAGTCAGGAGGTGATGCTGAACCCTTTCTAAAATAATATTTTGTCCCCAGCTGGAGTACTTTGTCCAATTCTGATTCCACACTTTAGGAAGGACACGGAGGCTTTGGTGAATGTACAGAAGCTATTTACTGGAATGGTTCCAGGGATTAGATTATTGCAGTTACACTGATAGACGAGAGAATCTGGGATTGTTCTCCTTGGAGCAGAGAAGCTTAAAAGGAGATTTGTTTGATGTGTTTGAAATCATGAAAGGGTTGGATAAAGTAAACAAAGAGAATTTTTTTTTTCCAATGGCTAAGGGATCAATACGCAGAGGGCACAAATTTGATATGATTGAGCAAAGAACCAGAGGTGACATGAGGACAATTTCTTTTTAATGTAATGAGTGTTGAGGATTTGTAATGTACTGCCTGATAGGACAGCGGGTAGAGATTTAATAGTAGCTTTTAAAAGG